>NC_143031.1:75348333-75649166 GCF_057628025.1 Oncorhynchus mykiss
TTTTGAAGACATGATATCCCCCATTGAATTTGAAAACTAAACTTCCTAAACTTGGATTTTCACCCAGGAAGTTGTCAATTGTTACACCATCATCATCAAGAAGGTCTCCATGTGTGAAGACAACCATGGTGTATTTCGATGCTTCATCACCGAAGAATCTCTGAATCATCTCCATGTTTTTCTGCCCCTCTTCAGTGAATCTTCCCAGCTTGATCACAACCAGGAACATATGGGGAGCAGGAGCAGAGAGAGAGATGCACAGAGCGATCTCGTTCAGTGCCTCTTCATTGGGTAATGTAGTATGTAACAACCCTGGGGTGTCAATAACAGCTACACTTTGCCTATCCACCTTCCCTTTTTCCTTTTCACAGTTTTTTTTGTCAGAGAATTAGAGGAAACCCTTGATTCTAAAGCTGATGCACTTTTCCCAGCGCCAGTCTTCCCGACCAGAACAATGCAGACCTCCTTTTGTGTCTGTGGTTGGAGTTCTGTTGGATTAAATGGACACGGCTGTTACCTTTTTAAAAGAGGTCTAGTCTTCATGTACCACACATTGTCACATTTTGAGGAACGGCTACATTTCACACTTCTTGACACAAAGCTGTACTTTATGGAATGCACAAAATAATCTGTGAGCATTGCCTGTACAGATCTTCATTTGAGCAAGTTTGCTACAACAGGAAAATATTCCTACAGCAACAGGAAATGTGAAATGTAATGTGGATTTTAATTAATGGACATTTTTGAAGGGGTTGATACATTTTACGTTATGGAAACTCAGGTCTGAAATTTGTGCGAGTCTGTATTTCTGTCATAATTATTTTGTTGCTACATTGACTACCATCAAATACCAATAAAACTCTACATGTTACTTTTATAAAATAAAGGCCACAGTACAAAAATAAATGTCTAATCCATGTGTTCCTTTTTAGAATCATTACACATACTTTGGCCGCCTTTCCAACACCTACTTTGGCCGCCTTTCCTTCCAGTTCTCTGCTGCCAGTGACTGGAACCAATTGCAAAAATCACTTAAGTTGAAGACTTATATCTCCCTCACTAACTTTAGGCGTCGTCTGTCAGAGGAGCTTACCGATCGCTGCAGCTGTACACAGCCCATCTGTAAATAACCCATCCAACCAACTACCTACCTCATCCCCATATTTGTTTTTGTTTTTCTGCTCTTTTGCACACCAGTATTTCTACTTGCACATCATCATCTGCACATCTATCACTCCAGTGTTAATTGCTAAATTGTAATTACTTCTCCACTATGGCCTATTCATTTCCTTACCTCCTTACTTCATTTGCACACACTTTATACAGATGTTATATTGTGTAATTGACTGTATGCTTGTTTATCCCATGTGTAACTCTGTGTTGTTTTGTCGCACTGTTTGCTTTATCTTGGCCAGGTCGCAGTAGTAAATGAGATCTTGTTCTCAACTGGCCTACCTGGTTAAATAAAGGTGATAAATAAAAAAAATAAAAAAATATGTGGTGGTGCTTTTCTGGTGACACTGTCAGTGATTATTTAAGAATCCAAGGCACACTTAACAAGCATTTGTTTTTCAACAGACAATGACCCAACACACCTCCAGGCTGTGTAAGGGCCTCAACCCACTTGTGAGATGGTTTGGGATGAGTTGAACCGCAGAGTGAAGGAAAAGCAGCCAACAAGTGCTCAGCATATGTGGGAACTCCTTCTAGACTGTTGGAAAAGCATTCCAGATGAAGCTGGTTGCGAGAACGCCAAGAGTGTGCAAAGCAGTCATCAAGGCAAAGGGTGGCAACTTTGAAGAATCTAAAATCTAAAATATATTTTGATTTGTATAACCCTTTTTGGTTACTACATGATTCCATGTGTGTTATTTCATAGTTGTTATGTCTTTATTATTTATCTACAAAGTAGCAAATAGTAAAAAGAAAGAAAGATCTTGGAATGATAGTTCTTCCACTAAATTCATTTTTGTACATTTTTCAGTAGACATTGTTTAAAGTAGCCCTTGTTCAGCAGGTTATGTTGTTTGTTCAACTTTGATTTAAATTGTTTTTGTTTGGCATATATTTTCTAAGTGAAAAAAACGGAGTCAAAGCGTAGTTCTGTTTCTGTGGAATTGCCCCTCTGGAAATGACTTTTTCTCTTCGCATGAAACTGTGAGGTTGTATCCTAACCTGTAAATAAATATAAGCCTGACCAAGCCAAATTCTAGCGCATTCCAAGCTTCTCGTAGATGGTGTTGATTCAAATCTGGTTGTTTTTCCCCATACTAAAAGTGAACCCATGGCTTTATGCTTGGATTATCCTTGGTAAAATAGAAGAGCAGACAAGCAAGGAGGACAATGATGTCTGTATCCAGTTTCTTAAAGTCAGAGAACTTACATGGAAGTTGGTTCTCTCCCCAACATTCTTTCAGATGCCTTTTCCTTGCTTCTCTCTCGTAGATTTTTTTTTTTTAGAGATCTTCTCTCTATGTGTCCCACACAATATCGATTACATTACACTTTTTCAACTGGTGCTCTACCCAAGGCAGCAAGAGACTGCTGCCATATTTGCCTAATGTGGAAACTTAGTCTGTAGGCTTATTTAGGAAGTTACCTGTAGATAATGTCATTGTTAATTTGCTTAGAGTTTGTATTTTATAGACCAATAATGTAAGTCTAAGAAACAATGTGAGACTGAAAATATAGCATTAGTAGCTGTTCTATAAGATGCCCAAACAGAAAGAACATCAACATCACATTTCTCTCTACATTAGCAACATTTCCTTCTGATCCAAAAGAGACCTGGATTGCTCTGGTTGGGAACACTAGACCTGGTAAGAGCTTGACAGCATTCCAAAACCCAAACATGACTGCTGAGTACTTTGTCTTAATTTCACTGTACAATACAGTGATGGAAACTGATTTGGGCTGTTCTACCTTTTTTATTTGATTTTTGTTACGGGTTACCACAATTATCATTCCAGACAAGGAATGAGCTAAATTACAGCGTCATTTGTGTGCTTGTCAGAACACTACTGTTAATCTCCATACGTTTAATATTTCTCCACTTCCCAGTTTTGTCGGTGCAACAACCATAAGTCTGATATGCCTAGTTGTGTCTTTGAAAATAAATACATGTGATGAAGCATTTTCATCTCAGCTATGTCCTCTGCAGTGTTGATTAGTTGCTGAATACAACTGACTTGTGATGTTTTAATTTCACCCAGTTCATGGGCCTCCCATGAACAGTGAACAGCTGATTTTACAACAAAAACACTATACAGCAACAACTTTCCCTTATTATCCAAGAGAGAACCGGATTGTGCTGGTGGGGAAGACTGGAGCTGGGAAGAGTGCAGAAGGAAACACCATCCTGGGGAAGAAAGTGTTAAAATCACATTCACATTCCAACTCTGTGACTAAAGACTTTGATAAGGAAAGAGAGATGGTGTGTGGGCAACGTGTGGCTGTTATTGACACCCCAGGGTGTTTGACACAAAGTTTACACAGGAGGAAGCAATAGGAAATATCACAATGTGCGTCAACCTCTCTTCTCCTGGTCCCCATGTGTTCCTGATTGTGATCAAGCTGGGAAGAGTCACTGAAGAAGAGCAGAAAGCAGTGCAAATGATTCAGCACTCTTCAGTGCTGAAGCATCAAAATACACAATTGTTCTCTTCACACATGGAAACCTCCTTGAGGATGTAACGATCAAAGAATTAGTGTCTGGAACACAAAATGTAGTAAGCTTAGTTGACCAATGCAAGGAGGGATTTCATGTCTCCAACAACAAAGATAAGAGTCGCTCCCAGGTCACTGAGCTGCTTGAGAAGATAAACAAGATGGTGAAGATGAATGGAGGAAGCCACTACACCACGGAGATGTTCCAGGAGGCTGAGAGAGCGATTGAAGAGGAGAAGAACAGGATCCTTGGAGAGAACAAAGAGAAGAGAAACAGAGAGGATGAGAAACTGAATAATTTTTTTGAAGGAGAGGCTCTGGAGAAAGCAAGAAAGGAGCTGAGAGAAAAACATGAAAGAGAGGCTCGAGAGAAAGCTGAAAGAAACACAGCTGGGCGTTATCTTGCTGTTGTAGGTTCTGCTGCTGCAGGTGGAGCTGCTATTGGAGCTGCTATTGCATTACCAGTTGGTGCAGCAGTGGGTGCAATAGTAGGAGGTGTAGCAGGAGCAATAGAGGTGTTTTTGAAACCAATGTTTGCTGTATATGATACAAAATAATTTATTTGACTTGACTGCTTAGATATTCAACGTAATTGGACATGGATATCAGTACATCTTCTGACTTTTCGCTTAGTGTCTCTTCATCTTGCCTGTTCCAGGGTTGACGGTCAAACAACTTCCACCATCTGTAACTACTGCTGTAAACAGACTAATTGACTTGAACATGTTTTAATATGTTTAGATCGAATGATCTATGTGAAATGGTATTGGCCAGAGGGAAGTAAGCACAGGTCTGTCCATAAGGTTGGGATAGGAGCCATGTGTTAGAGCTGATAGATCATACATTACTGTCCTATAACACTGTCTTATATCTTAATATGTTTTAAATAATATTTTCTCAAAATGTATGTCATTATATTCTCTTAAAATGTTGGAATTTCATCATTTCTTAGAATCAAAATAAGTGTTCTCTCTGCTTATGTGATTGACTCCCTCAAGGCCTCTCGTGACTGATAAGGAGACCTGTGAGATGCGTGGCGAACCACCGGACTCGAGCTGGAACTATAACGCCACCTTCACAGCAGCAAAGATTGATTGTTCATCCTAGACACAGAACGGGGGTCTGTGCTTGTGTCTTCATATCTTGTCTTTGCAGCTGTATGACCCAGTGTGGCAAATAAATCAAGCTTTCTTTGGAGTCAAGCTGGAATTTGTACCAGAACCTGGAACCTAAGAATTGGCATAGTTTGCATGTTTCACCACAATTCACAGTCCGAATCAGTGGAACAGGAACCAGTACACAAAAACGAGGTAGGCAAAGTTTGTGTAGCTGTTTCCAGTCATTCTGACATCTTCAGGAGGTGAGGGTCGTAGGCTGAATATGAATGAAGGGAATGGACCTAGAAAGCCTGGATGTATTAAATATGCCCACTGTATATATGACCGGTTGGAGACCTAGGGGTTGGAGCCCCTAGGAGGTTCAGCCACCTGAAGGTTAGGGTTCAGCCACCAGAAGATTAAGGTTTAGCCACTCAAAAAAGGCTAGGGTTCAGCCACCAGAAGGTTAGGGTTCAGCCACCAGAAGGTTAGGGTTCAGCCACCAGAAGGTTAAGGTTCAGCCATCCGAAGGATATGGTTCAGGCACCCGAAGGATATGGTTCAGGCACCAGAAGGTTACGGTTCAGCCACCAGAAGGTTAAGGTTTAGCCACCAGAAGGTTAGGGTTCAGCCACCAGAAGGTTAGAGTTGAGCCACCAGAAGGTTAGGGTTCAGCCACCAGAAAGTTGGACTGTCTGTTGAAGTGTCTGTACTGTTTGTGTATTATGAAGATGTTTAACGGAAGTAGTGGCTGTCAAGTAGAAGAGACATTGTCACTATCTGGTAATGTGAATGGTGATCGACTGTTGCCTGTGAGTTCTAAAGGGGGCTCACCTACCAGACTACACATCAGCTACACACAATAAAACATGAAAAACTGAAAAGAACAGGATTGGGTGTCTCATGCAGCAGGAGCCACATTTGGAGGAACAGATGCAGTGTCAGTTGAATTGAATTAAACTGAATTGACTAGAACCATAGATTATCATGTGATGGATGATATTTCAAGACAAAGAGCAGATATTCCACTCAATGTTTTGTTTTTATTCAGGGAGGACATTTTTCTTTAAATAACACATTATCACAACACCGTTTATTAAAGCTGGTCATTCCCAAATGATGATACTCACAGTAACAACGCTAATCAGAAGTGCCTTGCATGTAGAAGAAGGGTTCTCGTAGAAAAAAGAGTCCCTGTTCAAAAACAAGCCCTAACTAGTCCCTTCGTGTAGACCAGGGGAAGGCAACCCTGTTCCTGGAGTCTCTCAGGTCCAGCAGGATTTTGTTCCAACGAGGCACCATACCAGCTAATTGATCAGGTCAGTGATTGCCTAAATGCAACACACCTGGTCTTCCATCAAAAACATGAAGTATCTGCCGCATTCCTGTTAGCTAAATATGATGTGGCTGTACATGACACTGATTGTGTGCGTGCGTGCGTGCGTGCGTGCGTGCGAGCGAGCAAGTAGAAAAAACATGTTGACTCACCATACTTGTAGAGAAATGCCAAAGACATCCTCCTGTCTTTCATGTGGCCAAAACGGTCTATGACTCTCATACAGCACACGAACAGGTAGAGCAATGAGCCAGACGGTTCACCAGATGTATAAATCTGAAGTATCCATTTGGCATTTCCACTCACCAGAGGAAGCCCAGTGTCCGGCAGTGGGAGAAGCATTCTGCTAATTTTGTCATCGATGAAACATTCGACCTCCATGCAGTTCTCTGTTCACAAAACTAAAATCTCTTATGAACAGAGTACACAAGGTTTTGTAGACTGCCCTTTGCCAATGTACAATGTATGAATTTATGGTTGGATCGAATGTCGAATCTCTGTTATAATCATTGTCCAGTATGGAGAATTAAGTAAAATCACAACTCCAAATCCCTATTTAAATCCATTGTTAATTTAAGAAAGGGACAATTTTAGCTAGCTAGCCACTGGAGGACAACGTTAAAAAGAGATAAAGCCAAATCCAAACTGGCTTCCTTTTTTTGTGTGCTAGAGCCATTCACAGTTGAGCTCACTCAGTTTAGCTCAACGCTGATTGGTTATCATTTTTTATTTATTTTTTTAATCAGGGGAGGCCAAATGCTTGCTGGCTTCCCTTGTATCCAATGCTACGGGCGGCAACAATGTCATACTCTTTTTGTCAAGACAGCATCCGATAATCGGGCTACACATACAGAGCAAGATGGCCTTTGTTTCGCTTGCTCTGATGCTTTCTCTGGTGAGATACATTCAGCCTCTTGCAAATTGAAGGAAAAGTATGAAAAACAGAGAGACAAGGATAAATAATTGTAGGTTTATTGCGGGGGAAGCCTGGCTTCCCTTTGCATCCATGAATAAACACTGATCGTAGAATTTAAACTCTGGGCTAAGTTACCGTGACTTTTTATTTAATTTATCAATTGAATTAGCTATGTATGTGTGTACATGCAACGTGAAAAGTGTATGAATGGCTTCAAAACATCATAATAGCCTAGATCATTTTAAAGGTACATTATGCAAAAATTTCTCTGCCATTTCCTGGTTGCAAAAATTCGAATAGTTTGCCTAATATAAGTTTGTGATCAAACAAGCAAGTATAGCGTAGAGAGTCATTGTACCATCGAAACAGCTGTGAAATATGTCTTCAATAACCAAAAATATTGTATTTTCAGTTGTTTGAAGCTGGTGAACAAAATCAAAAGTGAAAGATGCAGAAATGAAAGTTAAGAATGGGAAGAATATAAATTGTGCACATAACATAGATCTAAGCTTCTTAGAATTGATTTCAATGATAATGACAGATCTATAACTAAAATTTCTGTCTGAATTTTGTAGGGTCACCCAAAAAAGTGACCCTTTGCAGCTTTAAATGTTTCAGGACAAAATTACATGTTTTTAAGTATTTTTTTGTTGTACTGGGGATAGTAACATTAGTAATATAATAAATATATATATATTTTTAAATGTTTTTATATATAGATTTTTTATATGTATGTTTACCTCACATAATATAATTGTAAAGTATGCATTTAGGTGTCTGTAATATAATACATGTGGCAAAAAACAAATGTAGACATTAATAAATGCATTTCTATAGCTTCCAAAATATTAATTACAAACAAGGGGAGTGCCAAGATGGAGGCATTTTGGCTTCAACACAGCGCCCCCTATAAGTCTTCTAGTCTATATATAATTTATTGGCACAACACCATGCTTAATTATTCTCTTTGCATTTATACATGTTGCAAAATCAGTGCAGATGTTAGTTTACCAAATCATAGTGTGTATTGCAGTGACTCATTCACAGTCATAGACTGCTTTCAATGTCAGGAAACAAAAACCTTAAACAAGTAAAATGGTTGATCTGTACCTTTCATTTTTGGGTCAAAGTGTTATAACACTGAACAACATTTTCTGACATTCATTTCCTGTTGAATATAAATATGTTACAAAGAAAGGCATGTTGCATCTACATTACAAAAATTAATGTCAGAAGTGGGATTCGAACCCACGCCTCCAGGGGAGACTGCGACCTGAACGCAGCGCCTTAGACCGCTCGGCCATCCTGACATACAGGAATGAACTCAAATTACCAGTACATGACCCTGACAGTTTACGGTAGATCGTTTAACTATAAGTATTGTGGGGAATACTAAAATTATAATACATTGGAAAAATGAAGAAGAACATTATCCGCGGTTTACGCAACCATTGCATAAAGCCACGCCAAACGTTTGCTATTCATTATGTTTTATAAAGAAATGCCTTCATAATAGCGAACCTTGCGTTGGTTTGCGTTCATTTAGATATCCGGTAAATAGCCTACTTTCTTAGCTATCTATCTCTCTTTAGAATACATGTTTATTAATATATCTTGCTTGCTGTCTTGTGGCTATAAAGGAGTAGCAGTAGCTAGCTAAGTCTGTTGGGCTATAGTTTTGGGAACTTTTAACGCTTTTCAGGACATTGGTTTTGGAAGTTAATTACGTTGTAATGTGAGAAAATGGCAGACAGACAGATACAGTAAGTACACAAGCATACGGACACTATATGTTGTCTACAACAACCGTTATTGTATTGGACAGCTTGACTGAGAGAAAGTCTACGTTCTCACAATCAGCCCCTCACACACTTCTTTGGGGGATCCTATTGTATAAAAAAAATCACAAGAATACCTAGTTAACACGTAATCGGCCCCACACTGACAGTGTGTGATTTGTATTGGTCCAGTAGAGGGTGCTGTCAGACCAGTTATTCTGAAAAACTATTTCAGTGACTAAAACAGAGCAAAATCCTTTTTTTTTTGTAGCAACTTAATAAGTCATGATAGATAGTCTCTATCTGCCTGCTGTGTTTCTATTTGAAAAATAACATTCCTACTGATCAGGACCAGTATATTCCAGGGATGGCCATTTTGTATAGTTTTCCAGCTGAACATTGGCAGATGGTAAGATATAGAAAAGCCAGTGGCACATGAAACATTTGCTGGTAAATTAAACACAACAACAACATAATCAAACAGTGCTTTACTGTAGGTTATGAATATTAATTTGGCACACTACCAGGTTCAAAATTGTATATTGGCCGAGGTATATTGGTCATATACCACACCCCCTCGTGCCTTATTGCTTAATTCTATATTTCTCTACTGTATCTAAGTCCATGCCGCTCTGACATCGCTCGTCCATATCTGCATATATTCTTATTTCCATTCCTTACTTAAGATTTGTGTGTTTTGGGTATATGTTGTTAGATGTTACTGCACTGTCGGAGCTAGAAGCACAAGCATTTCGCTACACCCGCAATAACATCTGCTAAACATGTGTATGTGACCAATTTGATTTGATTTGAAAAGTGTCACATATTAAAATATTTTCAGTAGGGTGCAATACATGCAGGTAACATTTTGTTATAGAATCATAATTGTTTTAGAGAACATTCAGAGAAAAAATATCCTCAATTATATACAGGTATATACTGTATATATATATAGTATGCAATTCTCTTTATTCCATTAACAAACATTGACAATAGGTTTTCTCCTAATTTCTTTTCTCTTGTAAATAATGTAGCATATCATTTCAAATAACCACGCAATTGAATGTATTTAGACAAACATCTGAAGAAGATACATAACTTGCAGAAAGTCAATATGCCTTGTAACATAATAATCATTCCGTAGTTTCAATAAACACAATGCAAAACCATAAAACATGTTTTAAGCATTGAATAGTTGCAAATGGTTTATAGGTCTACAATCCTTGTTCATTGGTCTGCTACTGTATAGTACTACTGTATGTTACAATTAGAGGGACTTAGAGACAGAATTAGAGGGATTTAGAGACAAAATTACAGGGACTTAGAAACAAAATTACAGGGACTTGGAGATAAAATTACAGGGACTTAGAAACAAAATTACAGGGACTTAGAAACAAAATTACAGGGACTTGGAGATAAAATTACAGGGACTTAGAGATAAAATTACAGGGACTTAGAGACATTACAATCCATTCTGATGCAAGATTGATTGTCATTGTTTCACCTCTAAAAGCATGAATGATTGTCATTGTTTCACCTCTAAAAGCATGAATGATTGTCATTGTTTCACCTCTAAAAGCATGAATGATTGTCATTGTTTCACCTCTAAAAGCATGAATGATTGTCATTGTTTCACCTCTAAAAGCATGAATGATTGTCATTGTTTCACCTCTAAAAGCATGAATGATTGTCATTGTTTCACCTCTAAAAGCATGAATGATTCATTGCTGTATGTCACCCGACACCTGTTCTCTCTGCTTTGATTATATGCAGGTGGCTGAGGTTGGGTTTCCTCACACAGTGACAAGAGCACACTGGTATCTTACTTAATGTGATTCTGTCCTGGTTCACAGACATTCACCCCAGTCAAACCCTCTAGGCCTATATAACTTCAATG
This sequence comes from Oncorhynchus mykiss, assembly GCF_057628025.1. Taxonomy (NCBI): domain Eukaryota; kingdom Metazoa; phylum Chordata; class Actinopteri; order Salmoniformes; family Salmonidae; genus Oncorhynchus; species Oncorhynchus mykiss. The sequence continues at coordinate 75,359,024 of NC_143031.1, forward strand.
GAAGCCTTGCCTTCCCTAAGTGCAAACGCTTGCATCCCTTACTCAGTCTGCCTGATGGTAAGCTGTTTACCGGTCATTTTCATACTTTATGTCATAAGCGACGGGTCCCTCCATGGTGAATCCAAGGTAAAAGGAGACCTCCTCCGTACTGCATCCACTCCGGACTCCACCAAGGTATACTGGACGCACTGAGATTTTCAAATTGCCCCCGTAGTAAACATAAATATCACCGTTTTCCGTTTTGCCTTTGACCCGCTGTAAAAGGTTTTGTATCTCAGGATCCCTCCATATTGCTCCACTTTGCCACAGTTGATGCGGGTTTGGGGGTCTATCTTTGGATGAGGCCTTCTTGTGTGATGTTTTGGGTCCCTCTTTGTACAGCAACTGATCAAGCCTGCCTTTGTGAATTATTCTCCTCAGTCCTCTTGATTTCCCGAGGTAGAAATGTGCGATGCAACTCTTCGCCGGCAACATGTGGGAGAAGCGACGATGGAAAGATTTTTTCGATGAAGTGACATACGTGCCAATGTTTTTGAACGTTGTGGTGCTCTCAAGCAGGTTGTCCTTTCTTGGCCACATCAGCAACATTGAGAGGTAGTACAGCTCTGTGCAGTTTGAATTGGTTCCCTCTTCTTGCAGTGCCTCGTTGAGAAGGGAGACCAGCTCCTCGTACCTCTTCATCAATGTTGAGCTTTGCTTAACGCAGTGAAGAACAATGTTTGCAAGGATGAAATTGATCCGATCAGCCATGAGTTTCCGTGTAGAATTTTGAACAATGAACTGCAATTTCTTCAGAATTAATTCAATTTGATTCCCATTCTTCTCATTCAGATACTGGAGAAGACCAGCAAATGAATCTGCTCGTTTTTGCTCCAAATAGTTTCGCTGCTCCTCTATCTCCTGCCGGAGACTCAGTTTTGGTTTACTGGCCCTTTCGGAGGCTCTCTCTTCTCCCGAGGAACAGAAGATGTGAATGTACTTCTTGAAGAGCTCTGATACTTTTCGTTTGTTTCTGTCCTCTGCTGTCTCCTTCTCAATTGACCTTGGCTTCAGGTATGTGAAGTAGTTCTCAAAAAAACTGAACATCTCCTTCAGCCGTGGCTTCAAAGAGACCAGGAATTTCTCGTGGTCTGACAGAACAGCAATGAATTGATAATTTGTACTGTTTGTTGTTTCATGAAAATCACTCACTGGCAAGTGGTTTTTGAGGAACTGCAGCATTTTGTCTCGCTGGAGTGCATCACTTTTGTTGAAAAAAGGAATATCTTTGATGATATCAAAAACAATCATTGAAACTTCCATTTCACCGACATACCCAGATGTGTTGTAGGTTCGTTGCCTCTTTCTGTTGGGCAGATCAAGGGAATCCATTGGCTCGTCCTTCTTTGCGAGTTCCTGTGAATCTCTGAATGCTTTGGTGGCCTGAAATGCTAATTTTAGGCATTTGTCTAACCCTTCTGGAGTGAGCTCCTCAGCACGTTCAATTTCATATTTCAGGTGGCTTTTGTACACCTGTCCCAATGTGTCTGCAATGTAAGAATTGTACATTTTCTGCTGTGCATCCTTGGCCCATTGCAGAGCAGATATATAATCCTTCTCTTTCAGATAGAAATGCCTTGCCAAAGCTTGTGGCAGAGTTGCGTTTTTGTCAAATCTCATTGTTGCTCTTACAAGAACTTCTTTGATTTGGCTGATTCCCTCATCCGTCTGTATGTCTTCAATCAAAGGAGAGAACAGTGTATCTTTGTCATGTCCAAGTTCCTTTCGTTGCCGCGTGATCAGCATACTTTGGATGTTTTGAACCAGGATGTCCTTACCCATGCCAGATTTGTACAGCAAGTCACAGTGTAACAGACTGGTTGTTATTTCCCCCAGTTGAAGCTTGTGCTTTCCGGTGAGGACTTTGAGGCAATTACTTGCAATCATTTGGTGTAGAAACCGAACTGCCTGATAAGTGCCGTGCTCTTCAATGTTGAAGCGGATCAGTAGCGTGGAGTATGGGTTAATTTTGTCCTCAAGTGTCTCTTTTCCCCACAGAGCATTCCTAATCCCCACAAAATCCTCACATAGGGACAGGGCCATGTAGGAGCCATTCACATATGTATTTAGCAAAGCTAAGAGTGAAAATAGCTGTCCTTCTTTTCTGGAGGTGTCAAGGTCTTTCAGGGTGTTTCGCACCAGATTCTTGATGTACTTCTCACTGAAATTGTTTGTCATGATCATGAAGGCGTAGAACGTTTCAGGTTTTTGATGGTGACCTTTGAGCTCTTTCAGTTTCACCTCAAAGAAGCTCTGCTCTTTGGTGGAGAGCTTGTTGATCATGAACACATTGTCAAGTCGGCTGTTTCTGGAGCTCTCTGCAGGAATCTGTGATCTCTCACAGTTCAGTATGATGACCATCAGAGTGTCAGGTTTCTTCTTCTCGTTGGCTGCACTTAGTATGCATCTCTGTAGGTCTTCAACGTCCTCCCAGTTGTCCACCAAGAGTAGAACAGGAGAATACATCAACTGCTTCTCTTTGCCACAGGTCAGCAGGTGTGTGACTTGGACTGCGATCTCACTGTTCTGTGCTGTGGTGTTTTTCAGAACGGCACATCTGAATTTACATCTCAAGTTCCACAACACGTGCATGGCCAGTGTTGTTCCACCACATCCTGGATGATGGAAGAGGTTTATTATTATGCATGGCGATGTGTACCTCTCTGTAGGTGTGATCAGGTTGTGAAGATCCTCATACTTGTCACGTTTGATGAATGGCAGACAACCTGGCCTCTCGGACAAGTAGAAGTTCCACCAAGTCACTTGTCCGCCTCTGTAAAAGTCCTCCTCCGTGTTGGTCTTGAATTCCTCAAAAGTGTCTTTGGTTTCAATTTCAGTGTTCTCACATTCATTTTCACTCAGTATATCAAGTACGGTCATCAGCTCTTCGTCTTTTTGTGTCAGGAGGACTGAACTGGAGCCAGAAGATGGCAGATATCTCCTAGAGGACCGTGTCTGGGGTTCTTTGATTTTCCTGATGGTGCAGTCGATTTCAGTCAGGCTCAATTCGTAGATACATTTACTAGTAATATCCACTTTGCAGCGAGTGTTTATCATGTCTCTCCATTGACTGAATACATTTGAATCTTTGCATATGCAGAGCATATTATCCTCACCCTCAAGAGTGCGATAGATCGCACAAAAGGCCTCAAGTATAGGGCTTGAGATGTCAGTGACTCCTGAGTGAAGCATGAACACCACAAGTAATCTGTCTTTCGACAAGACGTCTGGATTGCAGAGAAATGAAACCATATCGCTGATTTCTCCAGCACGTTTCTTGAGCCATTCACTGGTACTGAAAGGTCTGTCTGCTTCACTGACCTCATTTGCTCGACCATTACAAAAGACCCAGCTTGTCTGCTTAAACAAGTTCAGCTTTCCGATAACAGTGGAGACATTGTCATTAGTATTGTACATTCGAGGGTAATGAAGATTCGCTATGCGATCTGTTCTGTAGAAACTGCATGTCCCGTTCATGTCAGATTCTGGGTCAAACTCGAGCACTGCAAACAACTTCATCTCTTTCAAAAAACCCAAATGTTCATGATGACTGGGGTGGCACTTGTTTGTGACAACTAGAACTTGCAATGAGTTTTCAAGTGTGTCTCTCCCATGAGTTATCAATTGTTTTAGCCTCTGACCTTGGTGGTTTTGGTTGGGCTGCTGACAGTTGCTCTCCTCTTTTGACTTGCGTGCTGATGACCAACATTTGACTTCCTCTGTCAAACCTCTCATCTTCTCCTGTAGACTTCTGGGATTATTGTCTGCAAGAATGTTGATGCTCTTTGGACCTTGTCGAATAAACAGACATTCAGTTTTGTATTCTTCTCCATTTTGTTCAGGTATTATTGAGGTATAGAAAAGCTTCTCTTGAGTCTGTGAATAACTTGGGACAACATCAACTTCTATCACCCACTTGTCTGAAGTCGCGCCATCTAGACGTTGAACCTGAAAGAATTTTGGAGGTCTGATGCATGATCTTGCGATATTTGTTTCTTCTCCAAAGTGTTCCTTGAGATGCAAGTCAAACCTGTCTGTATACATATTGAATGATGGCAGGTTTTGCCCAATCACCTGTCCATGCATGTGTCCGGGCCCGCCTGTCACCCCAAAATGAATTGTACCATTGGTGCGAGAGTTCATGCAGGCTGCGGAAAAACGAAACACTTCATTGCTGAACTTTTCCAGAATATCTATCTCACTGGCTTCCTCTGTGCTTGGCAGGAGCTTGTACTCATGTACCGGGTCAATGAGATTGCTTGGACCGGATTCAGGGGGGAGGATATCATTTTGTATGTATGTGAACGATAGGTCGTTTTGGTCAAAGGGACGTGGGGGACATATTCTCTTCTCCAGATTTGGAGCAGTTTCTCTTAAGTGGTCAAATGATGAGATGGACGTCTCACTTTGTCTCGTATTGTCCTCCATATTTCCATAAGCTGGAATGTATTCCGACTCTACCATTGGCAGTAGAATGGGGGATGCAACATCTGAACCGGAATGTCTCAGTTCTTCCACTGATGTCCATGATGAGCTTAGACTTGGAGCCACCGACTCCGATTTCACACTGTCAGAATCCTGAGTTTCCTCATGTGACCCCATCCTAGCTTCTGGTATGGCTCTAAATCTAAATCTCTCCTGTCTTCTGAAGGGGTCACTCTCAGGGGATCTCATGCTTCTCCCTACACTCTCCAAGTCGTTTCTCAGTATCTCTACATTTTTTATGATTTGAATCGCAGGCCCAAACTTAACACCGAAATCAGTCAAGTCCTGTTTCTCAATGCAAACCAGGCTAGCTCCTGACACGTCCTGTTCATAAAGTTTTGTTGCGACCTCAGGGAGTTTGAGGCTACTAATTAGCCACTCTTTCACATGCTCCTTCGTCCAGTCTTCGATTCTCTGTGGGAATTCTCTGAGGTTGCTGACTCTGTTCATGCCATGATGTTCAGTATGCTGAGAACCCAATAAATAAAAACGATCATCACCATAGGCAGTTGTATTTCTTTTTAAACCAATGAACAGTTACTGTACCTGCACATATAGTTTATATTTTTTATTTGCCAAATCACCAATGCCTATTGCTTATTATTATTGAAACTAAGAACAATCCACTGAACATACATTTACAATGCATACATAGAGTTTCAGCTTAAAACTTGCAAACATACCATTGTTGCATGCACTCCACCAATGGACAGTTGTGTTGTGTCTGATGTCATCATCCTACAATTGGTGGAAATACATTAGGTGCAAATACATTCATTTGAAATTAAACAAATTTATGTTTTGGATCACCTCAAATGTGTTTTTTTATACATACATGCAAGGTATTGTGCATTTTAATTTAGTTTATTTTTTTTATAGTAATGAATTCCCACATGACACACACACTAGATACTTTAAATTATTTAAAAAATCATCTATTAATTAAAATCATAAATGACCTTGAAGATGGACCCATTGACTGGTCACTCTTCATTGACAGATAGCTGGGCGTAGGTGAGTCTGCTCCCTCCCTGCAAAAAAAATGTTATTGAGGTGTGTTTTTAATCAATCCTATGCTCATGATGTACAGCTTTTACCGATCTGCAAGATGTCTATTAGAAATCACATATTCAAAAGTGTCTCCGAGTAGGAGTGCTGATCTAGGATCAAGTCCCCCTACATCATTATGATCTAATAGATAATAGGCAGAATCTACCACACACCCAAACCAATTTAGTGAGGGTGCTGGAGTCAAAATGCTAAACTGGAGAAACAGGAAAAAGTCGCTGCACTTTTCCAGACAGATGAAAATCTATTTATTTAATTGTGGCTGAGCTTTCGCTCAGTCAACCGTCATCAAACCATATGCAAAATAATATTCAAAACTGATGCTAATCAAAACTGATGCTAATCAGTACTGATGCTAATCATAACTGATGCTAATCAGTACTGATGCTAATCATAACTGATGCTAATCAAAACTCAAGCTAATCAGTACTGATGCTAATCATAACTGATGCTAATCAAAACTCAAGCTAATCAGTACTGATGCTAATCAAAACTGATGCTAATCAAAACTGATGCTAATCAGTACTGATGCTAATCATAACTGATGCTAATCATAACTGATGCTAATCATAACTGATGCTAATCAAAACTGAAGCTAATCAGTACTGATGCTAATCAAAACTGAAGCTAATCAGTACTGATGCTAACCAAAACTGATGCTAATCGAAACTGATACTAATCAATACTCCTACTCTGAGACTCTTTTGTCGATTGTTGGACGTATTGACACATTGCAACGTCCTCATTATGAAAATCATAAATTACCTGCGATTGGGAATAAACTCTCTCTTGTAGTTTATCGGTGGATCCATTGAGCGGTCACTCCTCATTGACACACAGCTGGATGTAGGTGACTCTGCACCCTCCCTGTGAAATATACAGTCAGTACCCTAACCCTATAACATAGCTTGTAAATACAGTTGGAAATCGGGACCCATATTCATCCATATGCAGTGTTCACACTGCACGAGTCTCCTTATCCCTGGGTTTATTGAGATTTTAGCCTAGGGCTATGCAAGTCTTCACACTTGCACATTCTAGCACCAACCTTAGCCCAGGGCTAGCTGGCCTTGCTCCGGAGCCGGGTTAGGTCCAACTTTGTAGGACTAGACCCAGAAACCCGGTGCCAAAATAGCCCGTGTGAAACGGGGGTCAAGAAAAACGCATAGAATATTTCACTGTCCAATCACAATAGCTGCATTTTCACTTAATTTTCATATGCTTGTGATGAGTTCTGCACGCTATTTTAATAAGTACATTTATACTATTTTATCCTTCCATCTGAGGACAAAAACCTGACAAAAAAACTGTTGGATTTATTATGGATAAATGAATAAACAATATCCCCATTTTAAATAGAATTGTAACTAAGTAAACTTATACTCTGTTTTATTATATCTGATTAACAACATGAGTTCATAAGAAGGGATTGTGTGACACGGACAAGGAGTAATTAAAGTTAATGAACACCATTCCAACTAGGAATAAAACAAATGGGTTGTGGACTGTGAAAACAGATAAGGTCGTTAACCTATGGTTGACCCTACAGAAACTTAGCTCTGGGGTTTTTAGATAAGGCAGTGAGTGCATTCCTAGGTTTTCTGTTAATTAGAACTGTCAGCTCAGTGGTGATCGATAATGTTGAGGGGTCAAAAGTTACCTGGGAGTGTGTTAGTAAGTTAGAATGAACTTTTCACCTCACTTTGTCCCGGTCGAGAGGAGGGGATTCTGTTAAAGCAATGAAATTACGTCATGATCTGTATATAAACTGCTGCACGTGATTAAGTGGGAGCGCGCTCCGATAATAAATTCTATTACCTATTATTGAAAGACTGGTCTGCGTCTATTTTATGCAAACAATAAATCTTAGAAATTCTCATAAAATAGATTAAGGGCTTTCAATTGATGAAAGCACATTGGCATAATTAAATTACAGTAACAAAAACATACTTTCATTAGTTGCTATGGCTAACAAAAACGGTTGCTATGTAGGCAGGCTAACGTCTGCTCCCCCCACTGTCCCCAGGATATTTTAGCCCAGGATTAACACATGTGAGTGTGAACACAGGGCTAAGAACATTGCTGTGCGAAAAGGCCTAAAGTGTCTCACAGTAGTAGTGTTGATTGAGGATCAGTTCCCCTCTGTCCATATAATATTATTCATTATGATCTAAAAGGCAAAGCTGATCCTATAGCAGCACTCCTACTCTGAGACTGTGAATACAGGCCCAAACCTTTTGTCTCTTGTGCCATGTCCTCGGTGGAAGTTGATTGGCTGACCCATTGAGTGATCACTCTTCATTGACAGACAGCTAGGTGACTCTGCTCTCTCCTCCTGGGCCACCAAGCCCTGTTTACCAGGGCAGAGAAGACTTGACCCTGCAACGTCCTCATTATACTCCTGTGGGGCAGTGGGACTACTATGCAGCCATTGGCGGATATGTTCACTCTTCCCACTCTCTGCACCCTCAGGCGATACAGTGGTGTCACTCATCCTGTCTCCACACCAGCATTCAGGTTCCTGACAAAGAAAACGAAGCGAGAGGGGTGAGAGGAAAGATCTGAAAAAAAACGCTCTTTAGCAGTAACTTCTTTATTGAGGATCAGTGTATTTACTGTGACTGTGATATGTGGTTGTCTCACCTTCCTGTCTTAATAAGATGAATGCACTAACTAACTGTAAGTCGCTCTGGATAAGAGCATCTGATAAATGACTCAAATGTCAAATGCTCTTTAACCATGTATCAAAATCTCCTGCTAACTTCATTCCCTTTCTGAAACTCTCAGCATTGAAACAAGTGGAAGCAATGTACCGGACTTCTTGTCCAAATCATAGAGAAACAGGTCTAGTAAACACACATTCCTATATGACCACAACAGACTAATACCTCTCCTCTGAATAGAAACCACTTGGGATACTCTCGTAGAAAATGTATTGTTTCCCAAACGTGGTAGTTATGTTGTTTGTAGAAAAGGCGTATCATATTGTGTCACCTTCAATAGGCAGACTGTGCATTCCCATGCAGTAGAAAGCTACAGTTTCTACAATAGCCAAAGAGGATAACGGTAATCTGGTTATTCTCTCCTATGGTCCAGGGATACAAGATCAGACACCTCCCCTCGATGACTCAGCAGTGGTTGCACATGCAGTACATTTCATTTGACAGTCATACTTACCCGGAACTTCAGCTTCTCATATGAACTGGTGATTTGAATAGTGTCATGGTTATTTGACAACGGCTTACTTCCCAAACATTACCATGAAAAGCAAACAAATCTATTCATTGCCTATCGCCTCATCGAACATGGAGTAGACTGAATGAAAACTTGTGTTTCTGCATTCCAGAGACACATAATATACCAGGGAGTGTACTGTAACTCTGTACTGTAGACTTGCTACGTCAAATAAGATTTTCCCTCGGGAGCCATTTGATTTCAGTACGCTATTGAGTAAACTTGGACCTTCGTCACCCACGGACTACGTCTGATTTATACATTCAGAATCTCAGTTATTGCATGAGAAATAATCAGTACGATTATTATTATAACGAGCTCAACGTAATTAGGCTGCATTCATTTGTAATAATTAGACTAATTACAGCAGTATTATTAGTTTAGAAAACATTTGTGTAGACAATAACAGAATATATCCAAGACTTTAAACAGAACCTTACCACTCAGAGTCCTAACTTCACTCATATCTGCACAGTTTGAAAGGTGTGTTCTTAGATCCTGTGCAGCCACAGAAATATCAGTAACCGTTTCCCCGCTGTATTCTTGACAATGAACCACTAAACTCGTCACGTATTCTGGGCCGCACCTAGGAGGTGCCGAATTTAACCCCAGAAGCTACTAATACAGGAGAAACATGGTCTATTTAGTAGCTCACAGCTAGTAGATCCTTAGCCTGCGTCTGAAGAGGTGTGAAGGCTGATATCTGATATCCGATACTTTAGACCTACCCATGATCTCCATATAAGGAAACCAAAGGGCAGAGTTAGGGTTTGTGGGAGGTAGCTTTGGATATATATTTCAGAAACTTGTATCTTAGACTAAAATATGTTAGGAAGTAGAATGCAAAACCTATTGACTCCGGTGAGATGAAATAAGAAAGAAAAAACAGTTAGAGGAGCTTCTTCTATGAAGTGTGGTTTGTGTTTTCTACCCGCCTTCAACTCTCAGCTCGACTGTCTCCTTGTTTTATGAAGGCAAAGAGTCTGGGAATTGAGCCAGTGGACCAGTTCTGTGCTGGCTCAATGCCAGTGTTTCTGCCCTCTCCGACACTATCTCCATTACATTATATGGTGGCTGTCGTCTATACTTGAACACCACCACTAGTCTTCAACAACCACAATGTATATATATATAATATACCTTATCATGAGTCAAAGAAAATGATATGGATCCTGTAGGACACAATGAATTTCAGAACACTGGAAAACAATAGTGTACATCTACAGGTTAACAGTTGACATGATATTTTATTTACTGACAGAGATATAGGAGAATCTAGTACAATACAGAGACAGTTTTGCAGGACACATAGACTAAAAGGCATACTCTTACATAGTTGGTGAAAGGTGGCGCTCACACAGAACACATACTGTACAACGAGTGGACAAAGCATTAAGAACACCTGCTCTTTCCTTGACAGACTGAACAAGTGAATCCAAGTGAAATCTATGATCCCTTATTGATGTCACCTGTTAAATACACTTCAAATCGGTGTACATGAAGGGGAGGAGACAGGCTAAAAAGAAGGATTTTTAAGCCTTGAGAGAATTGAGACATGGATTGTGTATGTGTGACATTCAGAGTGTGAATGGGGGGGTGCAACTCAATATTAGGAAGGTGTTCTTACTGTTTTGTCCACTCAGTGTAAATCATAATACAATGACAGGTTATATTAACGTGCATAATTAAAATGTTAAATATTATTTCTGATCGTTTAAGGCTGGTTGACGCTTGGCTCTTGTTGCAGAACGACAGAAGGGACGAGAAGCAAAGAGCTGCAGTGCCTGGTTATATAATGGACCTACAGTGGATGTTGGAAACACATTGGCTCCCTCACTGAGCAATGTGTCATTTTACATTTGGGGAACTATAAGTGATCATGGACACCTTGGTCTTCATTACAGGGCTAATCACAAAAAAAACAGTTTGTGTGTGTGTGTGTGTGTGTGTGTGTTTGTGTGTCAGAGGAGGCTGGTGGGAGGAGCTATAGGAGGATGGGCTCATTGTAATGGCTGGAATGGAATTCATGGAACGGAGTCAAACGTGGTTTCTAAATGTTTGATACTGTTCCACATGTTCCATTCCAGTCTTTACACTAAGCCGTCCCTATAGCACCTCCCATCAGCCTCCTCAGGTGTGTGTGTGCCACTACGGGTGCATGCATGTGTGTGGCTAAGTGCAGGTAAGTGCTGGTTTTGTTCCACTACGACAGCTGGTCTCTACAGGAGGGGGAAGATATAAATGAACGGATGATGGCTGGTCTCTACAGGAGGAGTAAGACATAAAGGGATGGACGATGGCTGGTCTCTACAGGAGGAGTAAGATATAAAGTGACGGATGATGGCTGGTCTCTACAGGAGGGGGAAGATATAAAGGGACGGATGATGTCTGGTCTCTACAGGAGGGGGAAGATATAAAGTGACGGATGATGGCTGGTCTCTACAGGAGGGGGAAGATATAAAGTGACGGATGATGGCTGGTCTCTACAGGAGGGGGAAGATATAAAGTGACGGATGATGGCTGGTCTCTACAGGAGGGGGAAGATATAAAGGGATGGATGATGGCTGGTCTCTACAGGAGGGGGAAGATATAAAGGGACGGACGATGGCTGGTCTCTACAGGAGGGGGAAGATATAAAGGGATAGATGATGGCTGGTCTCTACAGTAGGGGATGATATAAAGGGATGGATGATGGCTGGTCTCTACAGGAGGGGGAAGATATAAAGGGACAGACGGCTTATTTCCTTTTTTCTTTCTCCGCCCCCAGACACCGCACCCCCTCCAGCAGCATAGGAGTACCATGGTGACGATCTACAGAGAGAGGGAGAGGGGGAGGGAGGGAGAGATAGGGAGAAGAGAGAAGGAAGGAGGGAGAGGGTGGGGTAGATTGGGTTGGCGGGTAAGAGATAGGGCGAGAGAGAGAAAGAGAGAGGTAGGGAGATTGAGAAAGAGAGCGGAAGAGTCACTGTTATTTTGCTGAGTAAAGGATCATAGTGAGTGTGTGATGTAGAGGAAGTTGCAGAGACCTCTTAGTCCACCAGAGGGTGCTGTCCACCCTTTAACACTGACAGGCCATACATAGTACATCTGTTGCATAATAGCATTTAACTCAGCAGTATGCCTTACTGTAAATACCATAAGTAACTAACTGCAGATATTTCCCCTATTAACACAGGGTTACTGCCCAGATGATCAGTATGTGTGTCACTGTGTGTGTTTCTGTGTGTATGACTGTGTCCACATGACCAGGCACACAGGAGTAACTCACCCATGACCCGGGCCTGTAGTCTGACCCGCAGACGTTGGTCCTTCTTCCCCCGGCTGACCAGGGTCAGCTCCTCCTGCAGCACCCCCTCCTGATGGGTGGTGTACTCACACGTCACCTTCACCCCACCTAGAGGGAGGGAGGGAGGGAGGGAGGGAGGGAGGGAGGGAGGGAGGGAGGGAGGGAGGGAGGGAGGGAGGGAGGGAGGGAGGGAGGGAGGGAGGGAGGGAGGGAGGGAGGGAGGGAGGGAGGGAGGGAGGGAGATAGCAGGAGATGGCAGATGGACCAAGAGAAACAAGGAATGGATGGAGAGAGGGAGAGAGACAGGGAATGGATGGAGAGAGGGAGAGAGACAGGGAATGGACGGAGAGAGGGAGGGAGACAGGGAATGGACGGAGAGAGGGAGGGAGACAGGGAATGGATGGAGAGAGGGAGGGAGACAGGGAATGGATGGAGAGAGGGAGGGAGACAGGGAATGGAGGAGAGAGGGAGGGAGACAGGGTGGAGAGAGGGAGGGAGACAGACAGAGGTAGAAAAAGAAAGGGAGAGAAAAAAGAAAGACAGAAAAAAGGAGAGAAAGATGGAGGCAGTCAATAATACAAGGACAGGAATGGTCGGGAAAGAGTGACATGAAGACAGAGACAAAAAGTCATCAAACAGACAGAAGTAACGTAAGACTGAGAGACAGTAGTCTATTGAGTATTTATAACCAGTATTTACTTCAATGTAATTCGCCATAGTTCCCCACATACCATAAAATCTGTGTCTGAAATGCCACCATATTCCCTATATAGTACACTAATTTGATCAGGGCCTATAGGGAATATTCAATGTTTCAAGTTAATAGAATAGGCTGCTCTCCATGACACAACCCAGGGTTCTCTTACAGGAAGCCACTCTGAAAGCCCAGAGGGGAGATCAGATTCTTTCCCCCTACAATTCAAATGGTGCCCTATTCCCTATATTGTGTACTACCTTTGTCCAAAGGACTATGGGCCTGCCATGTGGGCACTGGTCAAAAGCAGTGCACTGTATAGGGAATGGGGTGACAAGGGGACATTTGGGACGAAGCCAGGGAAACAAATCAAATTGTATTGGTCACATGTGCAGGTGTGGACCTTACAGTGAAATGCTTACTTATGAGCCCTGTCTGAGGGTGGTTATATTCCTCTGGTAATAACTGTCTGGTAGTGGTTATATTCCTCTGGTAATAACTGTCTAGTGGTGGTTATATTCCTCTGGTAATAACTGTCTTGTGGTGGTTATATTCCTCTGGTAATGACTGTCTGGTAGTGGTTATATTCGTCTAGTAATGACTGTCTGGTGGTGGTTATATTCCTCTGGTAATGACTGTCTGGTAGTGGTTATATTCCTCTGGTAATGACTGTCTGGTAGTGGTTATATTCCTCTGGTAATGACTGTCTAGTGATGGTTATATTCCTCTGGTAATGACTGTCTAGTGATGGTTATATTCCTCTGGTAATGACTGTCTAGTGGTGGTTATATTCCTCTGGTAATAACTGTCTAGTGGTGGTTATATTGCTCTGGTAATGACTGTCTGGTAGTGGTTATATTCCTCTGGTAATGACTGTCTGGTAGTGGTTATATTCCTCTGGTAATAACTGTCTGGTAGTGGTTATATTCCTCTGGAAATGACTGTCTGGTGGTGGTTATATTCCTCTGGTAATGACTGTCTGGTGGTGGTTATATTCCTCTGGTAATGACTGTCTGGTGGTGGTTATATTCCTCTGGTAATGACTGTCTAGTGATGGTTATATTCCTCTGGTAATGACTGTCTAGTGATGGTTATATTCCTCTGGTACTGACTGTCTAGTGGTGGTTATATTCCTCTGGTAATGACTGTCTGGTAGTGGTTATATTCCTCTGGTAATGACTGTCTAGTGATGGTTATATTCCCCTGGTAATGACTGTCTAGTGGTGGTTATATTCCTCTGGTAATGACTGTCTGGTCGTGGTTATATTCCTCTGGTAATGACTGTCTGGTGGTGGTTATATTCCTCTGGTAATGACTGTCTGGTAGTGGTTATATTCCTCTGGTAATGACTGTCTGGTGGTGGTTATATTCCTCTGATAATGACTGTCTGGTAGTGGTTATATTCCTCTGGTAATGACTGTCTGGTGGTGGTTATATTCCTCTGGTAATGACTGTCTGGTAGTGGTTATATTCCTCTGGTAATGACTGTCTGGTAGTGGTTATATTCCTCTGGTAATAACTGTCGAGTGGTGGTTATATTCCTCTGGTAATGACTGTCTGAGGGTGGTTATATTCCTCTGGTAATAACTGTCTGGTAGTGGTTATATTCCTATGGTAATAACTGTCTAGTGGTGGTTATATTCCTCTGGTAATAACTGTCTTGTGGTGGTTATATTCCTCTGGTAATGACTGTCTGGTAGTGGTTATATTCGTCTGGTAATGACTGTCTGGTGGTGGTTATATTCCTCTGGTAATGACTGTCTGGTAGTGGTTATATTCCTCTGGTAATGACTGTCTGGTAGTGGTTATATTCCTCTGGTAATGACTGTCTAGTGATGGTTATATTCCTCTGGTAATGACTGTCTAGTGATGGTTATATTCCTCTGGTAATGACTGTCTAGTGGTGGTTATATTCCTCTGGTAATGACTGTCTGGTAGTGGTTATATTCCTCTGGTAATGACTGTCTAGTGATGGTTATATTCCTCTGGTAATGACTGTCTAGTGGTGGTTATATTCCTCTGGTAATGACTGTCTGGTCGTGGTTATATTCCTCTGGTAATGACTGTCTGGTGGTGGTTATATTCCTCTGGTAATGACTGTCTGGTAGTGGTTATATTCCTCTGGTAATGACTGTCTGGTGGTGGTTATATTCCTCTGATAATGACTGTCTGGTAGTGGTTATATTCCTCTGGTAATGACTGTCTGGTGGTGGTTATATTCCTCTGGTAATGACTGTCTGGTAGTGGTTATATTCCTCTGGTAATGACTGTCTGGTAGTGGTTATATTCCTCTGGTAATAACTGTCTAGTGGTGGTTATATTCCTCTGGTAATGACTGTCTGAGGGTGGTTATATTCCTCTGGTAATAACTGTCTGGTAGTGGTTATATTCCTCTGGTAATGACTGTCTGGTAGTGGTTATATTCGTCTGGTAATGACTGTCTGGTGGTGGTTATATTCCTCTGGTAATGACTGTCTGGTAGTGGTTATATTCCTCTGGTAACGACTGTCTGGTAGTGGTTATATTCCTCTGGTAATGACTGTCTAGTGATGGTTATATTCCTCTGGTAATGACTGTCTAGTGATGGTTATATTCCTCTGGTAATGACTGTCTAGTGGTGGTTATATTCCTCTGGTAATAACTGTCTAGTGGTGGTTATATTGCTCTGGTAATGACTGTCTGGTAGTGGTTATATTCCTCTGGTAATGACTGTCTGGTAGTGGTTATATTCCTCTGGAAATGACTGTCTGGTGGTGGTTATATTCCTCTGGTAATGACTGTCTGGTGGTGGTTATATTCCTCTGGTAATGACTGTCTGGTGGTGGTTATATTCCTCTGGTAATGACTGTCTGGTGGTGGTTATATTCCTCTGGAAATGACTGTCTGGTGGTGGTTATATTCCTCTGGTAATGACTGTCTGAGGGTGGTTATATTCCTCTGGTAATAACTGTCTAGTGGTGGTTATATTCGTCTGGTAATGACTGTCTGGTAGTGGTTATATTCCTCTGGTAATAACTGTCTGGTAGTGGTTATATTCCTCTGGTAATAACTGTCTGGTAGTGGTTATATTCCACTGGTAATGACTGTCTAGTGGTGGTTATATTCCTCTGGTAATGACTGTCTGGTAGTGGTTATATTCCTCTGGTAATGACTGTCTGGTGGTGGTTATATTCCTCTGGTAACGACTGTCTGGTGGTGGTTATATTCCTCTGGTAATGACTGTCTGGTAGTGGTTATATTCCTCTGGTAATGACTGTCTGGTAGTGGTTATATTCCTCTGGTAATGACTGTCTGGTGGTGGTTATATTCCTCTGGTAATGACTGTCTGGTGGTGGTTATATTCCTCTGGTAATGACTGTCTGGTAGTGGTTATATTCCTCTGGTAATGACTGTCTGGTAGTGGTTATATTCCTCTGGTAATGAATGTCTGGTAGTGGTTATATTCCTCTGGTAATGACTGTCTGGTAGTGGTTATATTACTCTGGTAATGACTGTCTAGTGATGGTTATATTCCTCTGGTAATGACTGTCTAGTGATGGTTATATTCCTCTGGTAATGACTGTCTAGTGGTGGTTATATTCCTCTGGTAATGACTGTCTGGTAGTGGTTATATTCCTCTGGTAATGACTGTCTAGTGATGGTTATATTCCTCTGGTAATGACTGTCTAGTGGTGGTTATATTCCTCTGGTAATGACTGTCTGGTCGTGGTTATATTCCTCTGGTAATGACTGTCTGGTGGTGGTTATATTCCTCTGGTAATGACTGTCTGGTAGTGGTTATATTCCTCTGGTAATGACTGTCTGGTGGTGGTTATATTCCTCTGATAATGACTGTCTGGTAGTGGTTATATTCCTCTGATAATGACTGTCTGGTAGTGGTTATATTCCTCTGGTAATGACTGTCTGGTGGTGGTTATATTCCTCTGGTAATGACTGTCTGGTAGTGGTTATATTCCTCTGGTAATGACTGTCTGGTAGTGGTTATATTCCTCTGGTAATAACTGTCTAGTGGTGGTTATATTCCTCTGGTAATGACTGTCTGAGGGTGGTTATATTCCTCTGGTAATAACTGTCTGGTAGTGGTTATATTCCTCTGGTAATGACTGTCTGGTAGTGGTTATATTCCTCTGGTAATAACTGTCTGGTAGTGGTTATATTCCTCTGGTAATAACTGTCTGGTAGTGGTTATATTCCTCTGGTAATGACTGTCTAGTGGTGGTTATATTCCTCTGGTAATGACTGTCTGGTAGTGGTTATATTCCTCTGGTAATGACTGTCTGGTGGTGGTTATATTCCTCTGGTAATGACTGTCTGGTGGTGGTTATATTCCTCTGGTAATGACTGTCTAGTGGTGGTTATATTCCTCTGGTAATGACTGTCTGGTAGTGGTTATATTCCTCTGGTAATGACTGTCTAGTGATGGTTATATTCCTCTGGTAATGACTGTCTAGTGGTGGTTATATTCCTCTGGTAATGACTGTCTGGTTGTGGTTATATTCCTCTGGTAATGACTGTCTGGTGGTGGTTATATTCCTCTGGTAATGACTGTCTGGTAGTGGTTATATTCCTCTGGTAATGACTGTCTGGTGGTGGTTATATTCCTCTGATAATGACTGTCTGGTAGTGGTTATATTCCTCTGATAATGACTGTCTGGTAGTGGTTATATTCCTCTGGTAATGACTGTCTGGTGGTGGTTATATTCCTCTGGTAATGACTGTCTGGTAGTGGTTATATTCCTCTGGTAATGACTGTCTGGTAGTGGTTATATTCCTCTGGTAATAACTGTCTAGTGGTGGTTATATTCCTCTGGTAATGACTGTCTGAGGGTGGTTATATTCCTCTGGTAATAACTGTCTGGTAGTGGTTATATTCCTCTGGTAATAACTGTCTAGTGGTGGTTATATTGCTCTGGTAATGACTGTCTGGTAGTGGTTATATTCCTCTGGTAATGACTGTCTGGTAGTGGTTATATTCCTCTGGTAATAACTGTCTGGTAGTGGTTATATTCCTCTGGAAATGACTGTCTGGTGGTGGTTATATTCCTCTGGTAATGACTGTCTGGTGGTGGTTATATTCCTCTGGTAATGACTGTCTGGTGGTGGTTATATTCCTCTGGTAATGACTGTCTGGTGGTGGTTATATTCCTCTGGAAATGACTGTCTGGTGGTGGTTATATTCCTCTGGCAATGACTGTCTGAGGGTGGTTATATTCCTCTGGTAATGACTGTCTGGTAGTGGTTATATTCCTCTGGTAATGACTGTCTGGTGGTGGTTATATTCCTCTGGTAATGACTGTCTGGTGGTGGTTATATTCCTCTGGTAATGACTGTCTGGTAGTGGTTATATTCCTCTGGTAATGACTGTCTGGTAGTGGTTATATTCCTCTGGTAATGACTGTCTGGTGGTGGTTATATTCCTCTGGTAATGACTGTCTGGTGGTGGTTATATTCCTCTGGTAATGACTGTCTGGTAGTGGTTATATTCCTCTGGTAATGACTGTCTGGTAGTGGTTATATTCCTCTGGTAATGACTGTCTGGTAGTGGTTATATTCCTCTGGTAATAACTGTCTGGTGGTGGTTATATTCCTCTGGTAATGACTGTCTAGTGGTGGTTATATTGCTCTGGTAATGACTGTCTGGTAGTGGTTATATTCCTCTGGTAATGACTGTCTGGTAGTGGTTATATTCCTCTGGTAATAACTGTCTGGTAGTGGTTATATTCCTCTGGAAATGACTGTCTGGTGGTGGTTATATTCCTCTGGTAATGACTGTCTAGTAGTGGTTATATTCCTCTGGTAATAACTGTCTAGTGGTGGTTATATTGCTCTGGTAATGACTGTCTGGTAGTGGTTATATTCCTCTGGTAATGACTGTCTGGTAGTGGTTATATTCCTCTGGTAATGACTGTCTGGTGGTGGTTATATTCCTCTGATAATGACTGTCTGGTAGTGGTTATATTCCTCTGGTAATGACTGTCTGGTGGTGGTTATATTCCTCTGGTAATGACTGTCTGGTAGCGTTATATTCCTCTGGTAATGACTGTCTGGTAGTGGTTATATTCCTCTGGTAATAACTGTCTAGTGGTGGTTATATTCCTCTGGTAATGACTGTCTGAGGGTGGTTATATTCCTCTGGTAATAACTGTCTGGTAGTGGTTATATTCCTCTGGTAATAACTGTCTAGTGGTGGTTATATTGCTCTGGTAATGACTGTCTGGTAGTGGTTATATTCCTCTGGTAATGACTGTCTGGTAGTGGTTATATTCCTCTGGTAATAACTGTCTGGTAGTGGTTATATTCCTCTGGAAATGACTGTCTGGTGGTGGTTATATTCCTCTGGTAATGACTGTCTGGTAGTGGTTATATTCCTCTGGTAATAACTGTCTGGTAGTGGTTATATTCCTCTGGAAATGACTGTCTGGTGGTGGTTTTATTCCTCTGGTAATGACTGTCTGGTGGTGGTTATATTCCTCTGGTAATGACTGTCTGGTGGTGGTTATATTCCTCTGGTAATGACTGTCTGGTGGTGGTTATATTCCTCTGGAAATGACTGTCTGGTGGTGGTTATATTCCTCTGGTAATGACTGTCTGAGGGTGGTTATATTCCTCTGGTAATAACTGTCTAGTGGTGGTTATATTCCTCTGGTAATGACTGTCTAGTGGTGGTTATATTCGTCTGGTAATGACTGTCTGGTAGTGGTTATATTCCTCTGGTAATAACTGTCTGGTAGTGGTTATAGTCCTCTGGTAATAACTGTCTGGTAGTGGTTATATTCCTCTGGTAATGACTGTCTAGTGGTGGTTATATTCCTCTGGTAATGACTGTCTGGTAGTGGTTATATTCCTCTGGTAATGACTGTCTGGTGGTGGTTATATTCCTCTGGTAATGACTGTCTGGTGGTGGTTGTATTCCTCTGGTAATGACTGTCTGGTAGTGGTTATATTCCTCTGGTAATGACTGTCTGGTGGTGGTTATATTCCTCTGGTAATGACTGTCTGGTGGTGGTTATATTCCTCTGGTAATGACTGTCTGGTAGTGGTTATATTCCTCTGGTAATGACTGTCTGGTAGTGGTTATATTCCTCTGGTAATAACTGTCTGGTGGTGGTTATATTCCTCTGGTAATGACTGTCTGGTAGTGGTTATATTCCTCTGGTAATGACTGTCTGGTAGTGGTTATATTCCTCTGGTAATGACTGTCTGGTAGTGGTTATATTCCTCTGGTAATGACTGTCTAGTGATGGTTATATTATCTGGTAATGACTGTCTAGTGATGGTTATATTCCTCTGGTAATGACTGTCTGGTGGTGGTTATATTCCTCTGGTAATGACTGTCTGGTGGTGGTTATATTCCTCTGGTAATGACTGTCTGGTAGTGGTTATATTCCTCTGGTAATGACTGTCTGGTAGTGGTTATATTCCTCTGGTAATGACTGTCTAGTGGTGGTTATATTCCTCTGGTAATGACTGTCTGGTAGTGGTTATATTCCTCTGGTAATGACTGTCTAGTGATGGTTATATTCCTCTGGTAATGACTGTCTAGTGGTGGTTATATTCCTCTGGTAATGACTGTCTAGTGATGGTTATATTCCTCTGGTAATGACTGTCTGGTGGTGGTTATATTCCTCTGGTAATGACTGTCTGGTGGTGGTTATATTCCTCTGGTAATGACTGTCTGGTAGTGGTTATATTCCTCTGGTAATGACTGTCTGGTAGTGGTTATATTCCTCTGGTAATGACTGTCTAGTGGTGGTTATATTCCTTTGGTAATGACTGTCTGGTAGTGGTTATATTCCTCTGGTAATGACTGTCTAGTGATGGTTATATTCCTCTGGTAATGACTGTCTAGTGGTGGTTATATTCCTCTGGTAATGACTGTCTGGTCGTGGTTATATTCCTCTGGTAATGACTGTCTGGTGGTGGTTATATTCCTCTGGTAATGACTGTCTGGTAGTGGTTATATTCCTCTGGTAATGACTGTCTGGTGGTGGTTATATTCCTCTGATAATGACTGTCTGGTAGTGGTTATATTCCTCTGGTAATGACTGTCTGGTGGTGGTTATATTCCTCTGGTAATGACTGTCTGGTAGTGGTTATATTCCTCTGGTAATGACTGTCTGGTAGTGGTTATATTCCTCTGGTAATGACTGTCTGGTGGTGGTTATATTCCTCTGGTAATGACTGTCTGGTGGTGGTTATATTCCTCTGATAATGACTGTCTGGTAGTGGTTATATTCCTCTGGTAATGACTGTCTGGTGGTGGTTATATTCCTCTGGTAATGACTGTCTGGTGGTGGTTATATTCCTCTGGTAATGACTGTCTGGTAGTGGTTATATTCCTCTGGTAATGACTGTCTGGTGGTGGTTATATTCCTCTGGTAATGACTGTCTGGTAGTGGTTATATTCCTCTGGTAATGACTGTCTGGTAGTGGTTATATTCCTCTGGTAATGACTGTCTGGTAGTGGTTATATTCCTCTGGTAATGACTGTCTGGTAGTGTTTATATTCCTCTGGTAATGACTGTCTGGTAGTGGTTATATACATCTGGTAATGACTGTCTGGTGGTGGTTATATTCCTCTGGTAATGACTGTCTGGTAGTGGTTATATTCCTCTGGTAATGACTGTCTGGTAGGGGTTATATTCCTCTTGTAATGACTGTCTGGTAGTGGTTATATTCCTCTGGTAATGACTGTCTGGTGGTGGTTATATTCCTCTGGTAATAACTGTCTGGTAGTGGTTATATTCCTCTGGTAATTCCGATCAGAGCCTCACCCTCCATGGGTCGGATGGCATTGGGAGGGGAACAGGGGATGGAGAGCGGATCTAAAGAATGCAGAATAGGTGATAAAAGAGGAAGAGGTAGGGAAATTGTCGCCTTTGCGCCAGACAAGTATTCATTGGGGACAGGGGATGGAGGGGGAGAAAAAGTAGAAGAAGGAAGAGACCTTCACCAGTGATCCAGACAAACATTCAAGTTTCACAGGTTTGATAACATACCAGTTACTGTAATAGTAGGTTACAGTAATGACAGAAACAGTGTCTTGTTATGGTGCTAATATGTTTGTTGGCAGAGGGGCACATGGGAGATTAGATATGCCTTGTTAGTGGTTTTCTGCCACTTTCAGGTCTACACTGCACCCATCTTTACCAATATATCCATTTACTCAATTCATATCCATTTGGACGATTTGGATCCTGTACAAGGAACACAGAAGCAATCATCTCAGTTTCTATCCTGGGTCGCATTCAATAGGCTTCGAACAGTATAAAAACTGATTGAAACAGGAAGGGAATACCTGGACTCCAATAAGAAACACTCATTTTCATTTTCCATTGCAAAACGGTTTAACGTTTTCTTTGACATGCCCTAATGCATGGTCTCCAACGTACCCTCTGGTGTGGGTGTGACACGGTTGACTTTGAGGAGGGGTCTGGGAGTCGGTGATGAGGAGGAAGGGAGGGAGCACACATCTTTCCCCAGCACAGGCACCTCTGGGAGGGTGAAGACGATCTCATAACGATGCAGACTCCTCAGGAACCCTACCTGAACAGAGAGAGAGTGTATGTGAGAGAGAGAGAGAGAGAGAGAGAGAGAGAGAGGAGAAACACAGTATAAATTATATAAACACTTATTAAATACTCACACACGTCTTATGAAATGCGTTAAGTAGTTCTTATGTAGGTACCCATCAGGGGTGCATTCAGCAGGGCATAACGTTGTAGAAATATGTTATGGAGAACAAACATGGCTCTATGACCTGTAGAATAAGGAATCATGTCTGCTCTATTCATAACATTTCAATCTGCAATGTTCAACAATGTTTGCCTACTGAACTTGGCACAAGCAATTCGAGCATTCATATTCCAAACCCCGCCCACCTTAACCAGGAAGTTCCCATCAGGCTCTGGGAGAGCAGGGATGGAAGAATCCTTGGCTTTGTCCTCACGGTGAACAGGGGAGCCCATGGCATCCTCATCGTCAGGGAAACGCACGCTTCCTCCCTTTGAGGTCGACCCTGGGGAAGAGGCAGTAAGGGCGTGACTCGGTCAGGGACAGAAATACACACACAGGCATGTACTGAACACACGCACACACATATCGTTCATGCATGGCTAAGCAGCTGTATAGGACTGCAAGTTTTCATTGCGCTTTTATGAGAGAGAGAGTGAGACAGAGAGCAGAGAGAGAGGGAGAGAGTTAGTGTTTTGGTCTATCAGTATAACTTAGGTCTGACATGGTATTAGGGCTTTACAAACAGCGGGAAGGGAATTGAAAATCCATGCACTTAGAGACAATCGCTGGCAGATAAATTAATTAATGTTTGGCCGATATCAGTTGCAGACAGACAGACAGACAGACAGACAGACAGACAGACAGACAGAAACACACACATAGAAGTCAAGGACTCACCCTTCCTGCCTGTTGCCATGTCAATGTCAGGCCAGGAATGATGGATCACACTGTATCAGTCTGAATTTGTGATGTCATCATTACCCTCCTTCAGAGAACATGACAAGGAACAATGTAAGGAGATAGAGAGAGAGGGAGAACAAGAGAGATGGAGAGAGAAAAGGGGGGAGCAGATGAGGAATGAAAGAGGTGAAGAGTGAGGTGAAAGAGGGAGAGAAAGAGAGACCAAGTCACAATTTCTTTGTAAAGGTGACAGCTCCTCAACAACAGTTTCTTCTGTCTTCTGTCATTTTCTGCCAAAAAGTTCCCTCAGACTAAACCACCTCTTAGAACTAGAAGTAGGACAAAGTAGCCCCTAGGCCTAGACACTCATTTAAAGTCAGTTAAACACTTTCCCCTCTAATTACGGTCATGATTTGGGTATAAGCGATGGCTGATCCTAGACCTGTGAATCAAAATAGGAAAAGCACTCACATCTGAGGTTACTTGTCGCATGGTGTTTGGCAATAATTCTATGATATTCTTAAAGTAAAAGTCAAATCAACTAAAGTGTCACTGGCAAAGCCATAACGGTAAAGTGGTTTATTTTCTTTAGCTCTGTGCCAGGTAGCAACTTCTGCCCAAAAGTACTCTGGTACTGTAGCGTATCAATCCGCTGGATAGAGCCCTAGACTGAGTTCCAAATGGTACCCTAGTGCATTTATTTTAACAAGGTCCAATAGGGGAATAGGGTGCCATCTGTTCCGCACGTCAACAATAACCTTTGACCTTAAATTTAATCCTACTGCGGCTTTATCAATATCATTAGAAGCGCCCAGCTGTGAGTCCAGTCCAGTGTTGCAGACAAAGGCGCGGCTAAACGACTCCCTGACCTGCTCACTAAAGAAGCTTATCTCTGCCCACAAAGCTTACCAGGTGGGATTAGAGGAAGAAATTAGAAAGAGTCATTTCTTACAGTTTTACCATTGGGAGTTGGGTACCGAGCCTAATTCACACAATCCTCCCTAATACGGAAACACTGGAGGGGGAATAGCCTTGAGTGTTATGTAACCTAAACTAGAATGGGGAGGAAATAGAACACAGAACAGAGAGAAGCTCATTCCATTCTATTTATAACGGCCTTACTGTACCATCGACAGTTATCCAGTTGTGGAAAAAGTACCCAATTGTCATCCTTGATTTAAAGTAAAGACCCTAATAGAAAATGACTGAAGTGGAAGTGAAAGTCACCCAGTAGAATACTACTTGAGTAAAAATCTAAAACTAGCTGCTTTTAAATACACTTAAAGATGCACTACGCAGAAATAACTCCATTTTTTCCTGGTTGCTAAAATTGTAATAGGTTGCCTAAATTCAGTTTATGTGGCAAAACAAACAGGTAGAGAATCATTGGACCATGAAAACTGCTGTGAAATATATTTTCCATAACCCAAAATATTTTATTTGAAGCTGTTTGAAGCTGGTGTGCAAAACGGAAAGTAAAAGACTCAAAAACAAAACTTAAGAATGGGAAGCATAGAAATGGAGCACATAGAATAGATACACCACTTCTTATACTTGCTTTCAATGAGAATGACATATCTATCACTCACATTTCTATGTGCATTTGGTTGGGGTCACCCAAAAAGTTATATATTGTAGCTTTAAGTATCAAAAGTAGAAGCTATAAATCCATCCAAATTCCTTATATTAAGCAAACCAGACGGCACAATTTGCTTTTTTTTTTAATGGATAGCCAGGGGCACACTCCAACACTGACCAACAGACCATTTACAAACACTCAGACATCATTTACAAACAAAGCATCTGTGTTAAGTGAGTTCGCCAGATCAGAGGCAGTATGGATGACCAAGGATGTTCTCTTGATAACTGTATGAATTGGACCATTCTTCCCTGTCCTGCTAAGCATTCGATTATCGAGTA
Organism: Oncorhynchus mykiss; assembly: GCF_057628025.1. Lineage (NCBI taxonomy): Eukaryota > Metazoa > Chordata > Actinopteri > Salmoniformes > Salmonidae > Oncorhynchus > Oncorhynchus mykiss. The sequence goes on from NC_143031.1 coordinate 75,384,166, forward strand.
GCCTAGCCTACTGTTGGTGTCAGGGACAATAAGGCCTAATAAAAAGTACAGTGCATTCTGAAAGTATTCAGACCCCTTCACTTTTTCCACATTTTGTTACGTTCATGCATTATTCTATATATATATATATTTTTTTTTATCAATCTACACACAATACCCGATAATGACAAAGCGAAAACAGCTTTTTAGAAATGTTTGCAAATGTATTAAAAATAAAAAGCATAAATACCTTATTTACATAAGTATTCAGACACTTTGCTATGAGACTCGAAATTTAGCTCAGGTGCATCCTGTTTTCATTCATCATCCTTAAGATGTTTCTACAACTTGATTGGAGTCCACCTGTGATAAATTCAATTGATTGGACATGATTTAGAAAGGCACACACCTGTCTATTTAAGGTCCCACAGTTGACAGTGCACGTCAGAGCAAAAACCAAGCCATGAAGTCGAAGGAATTGTCTGTAGAGCTCCGAGACAGGATTGTGTTAAGGCACAGATCAGGGGAAAGGTACCCAAAAAATTCTGCAGCATTGAAGGTCCCCAAGAAAACAGTTGCTTCCATCATTCTTAAATGGAAGGCGTTTGGAACCACCAAGACTCTTCCTAGAGCCGGCCGCCAAGCCAAACTGAGCAATCAAGGGAGAAGGGCCTTGGTCAGGGAGGTGACCAAGAACCCGATGGACACTAGAGGTCGACCGATTAATCGGAATGGCCGATTAATTAGGGCCGATTTCAAGTTTTCATAACAATCGGAAATCTGTATTTTTGGGCTTCGATTTTGCCTATTTAAAAAAAATAATGTTTATACCTTTATTTAACTAGGCAAGTCAGTTAAGAACACATTCTTATTTTTAATGATGGCCTAGGAACGGTGGGTTATCTGCCTTGTTCAGGGGCAAAACGACAGATTTTCACCTTGTTCGCTCGGGGGATCTTGCAACCTTACAGTTAACTAGTCCAACGCTCTAACCACCTGCCTCTCATTGCACTCCATGAGGAGCTTGCCTGTTACGCGAATGCAGTAGATCCAAGGTAAGTTGCAAGCTAGCATTAAACTTATCTTATAAAAAAACAATCAATCAATCATAATCACTAGTTATAACTACACATGGTTGATGATATTACTAGTTTATCTAGCGTGTCCTGCGTTGCATATAATCGATGCGGTGCGTATCATTGCTCCAATGTGTACCTAACCATGAACATCAATGCCTTTCTTAAAATCAAAACACAGAAGTATATATTTTTAAACCTGCATATTTAGCTAAAAGAAATCCAGGTTAGCAGGCAATATTAACCAGGTGAAATTGTGTCACTTCTCTTACGTTCATTGCACACAGAGTCAGGGTATATGCAACAGTTTGGGCAGCCTTGCTCATTGCGAACTAATTTGCCAGAATTGTATATAATTATGACATAACATTGAAGGTTGTGCAATGTAACAGCAATATTTAGACTTATGGATGCCACCCGTTAGATAAAATACCGAACGGTTCCGTATTTCACTGAAATAATAAACGTTTTGTTTTCGAAATGATAGTTTCTGGATTCTACCATATTAATGACCAAAGGCTCGTATTTCTGTGTGTTATGTTATAGTTAAGTCTATGATTTGATAGAGCAGTCTGACTGAGCGATAGTAGGCAGCAGCAGGCTCGTAAGCATTCATTCAAACAGCACTTTCGTGCGTTTTGCCAGCAGCTCTTCGCAGCGCTGTTTATGACTTCAAGCCTATCAGCCTAATGGCTGGTGTAACCAATGTGAAATGGCTAGCTAGTTAGCGGGGTTTCGTCACTCGCTCTGAGACTTGGAGTAGTTATTCCCCCCGCGGCTTTAGTGGAGCGATGGGTAATGCTGCTTCGAGTGTGGCTGTTGTCGATGTGTTCCTGGTTCGAGCCCAGGTAGGTATACTGTTACACTGGCAATACTATAGTGCCTATAAGAACATCCAATAGTCAAAGGTATATGAAATACAAACGGTATAGAGAGAAATAGTCCTATAAATACTATATTAACTACAACATAAAACCTCTTACCTTGGAATATTGAAGCCTCATGTTAAAAGGAACCACCAGCTTTCATATGTTCTCATGTTCTGAGCAAGGAACTCAAACGTTAGCTTTTTTACATGGCACATATTGCACTTTTACTTCCCCAACACATTGTTTTTGCATTATTTAAACCAAATTGAACATGTTTCATTATTTATTTGAGGCTACATTTATTTTATTGATGTATTATATCAAGTTAAAATATGTTTTAATTCAGTATTGTTGCAATTGTCATAATTCTAAATACATTTTTTTTTTAATTGTCCGATTAATCGGTATCTGCTTTTTTTTGGTCCTCCAATAATCGGTATCGGCGTTGAAAAATCATAATCGGTCGACCTCTAATGGACACTATGACAAAGCTCCAGAGATCCTCTGTAGAGATAGGAGAACCTTCCAGAAGGACAACCATCTCTGCAGCACTCCACCACTCAGGCATGTATAGTAGATTGGCCAGACGGAAGCCAATCCTCAGTAAAAGGCACATAGCCCGCTTGTAGTTTTCCAAAAGGCATCTAAAGGACTCTCAGACCATGACAAGCAAGATTCTCTGGTCTGATGAAACCAATATTGAACTCTTTGGCCTGAATGCCAAGTGTCACGTCTGGAGGAAACTCGGCACCGCTCATCACCTGGTCAATACCATTCCTACGGTGAAGCATTGTGGCGGCAGCATCATGCTGTGGGGATGTCAGGATCAAGGGAAAGATGAACTGTGCAAAGTACAGAGAGATCCTTGACGAAAACCTGCCCCAGACCTCAGACCTTCCAACAGGACAACAACCCTAAGCACACAGCCAAGACAACGCAGGAGTGGCTTCGGGACCAGTCTCTGAATGTCCTTGAGAGGCCCAGCCAGAGTCCGGATTTGAACCCAATCGAACATCTCTGGAGAGACCTGAAAATAGCTGTGCAGCGACACTCCCCATCCAACCTGACAGAGCTTGAGAGGATCAGCAGAGAAGAATGGGAGAAACTCCCCAAGTACAGATGTGCCAAGCTTGTAGCATCATACCTAAGAAGACTCAAGGCTGTAATCAATGCCAAAGGTACTTCAACAAAGTACTGAGTAAAGGGTCTGAATACTTATGTAAATGTGATGTTTCATTTTTTTGCAAACCTATTTTTTCTTTGTTATTGTGGAGTATTATGCGTAGATTGATGAGTAAAAATATATATATATATTTGTAAATAAGGCTGTAACCAAACAAAATGTGGAAAGAGTCAAGGGGTCTGAAAACTTTCAGAATGCACTGTTGTAGGCTTCAAGTAACGTACAGATATCCCCCCAAAATAATTAAGTAGTAGTCTACTTCAAAGTAGATTTTACTTTGTTACTTTACACCACTGCAGTTATCAATGGGACCTGGACGCATTGTGCAAAGGCATCGCGGTTGGTAGGCTCCTTCCTACCTTATTTGACACTGTCACTGTTCTACGTGCAAATGCGGCACTGTTGGGAACGACCCAGCCCCGAGCCGCCACCAGGGAGGGACGTGCGCCGCCCGGGACATTTTTGACCGGTTTTAGCCTAATTACAAAATACTTGCGAATAGGTGTTCCTTAGGCTGCTTGGGTTGTTTATTGAATATAGAGCCAATGCAATACTGTTCCTTTCAATCACATAGCCCACCAGTGTTTTTATTCTAATGTTACAATTTCCATGTTGACGATCACACACACTGCATGCCCATTGGATGGAGTGCGCATCAAAACTGGGACATAGGCACAGAGTTGCATTTGCTGTCGTTTCAACGGATGGGCAAAACTGCAACGAATAGATTTGGACAACAACTACATATTCGTTATATTGTCATTGTGACATAAATCAAATCGAATATATTCAACCTGAGAGAGAGACAGACAGACAGACGGGCAGATCGGCAGATAGCCTAGCCTACGCCCAGTTAGATGTCAATACGATATGAACCTCCGAACTGGATTCCCCCCAGCTGCAAGAAAGCGTTTATGAAAATGTGTAACGTAATTAAAAAACCTATCGAAGGACTTACCGCTTTGTAGATTTGTTCAGTGCTTAGTGATGATGGTATCGGACAGTGGGAAGCGTTACCATCCCAAACGGCATGCTGCTTGCTGTGTTTGTCTGATCTCTTATTACCGAGGCTCTACTCAGTCTCCTCTCCAGCTCTCCTCCTCCGGACAGACGCAGTCTACAACAGCCATACCTGGCACGTCGCTTTCTCGGTGACCTATAGCTGCAGTCATTGGCGGATGCAGGCATTGCGGGGAGGGAGGTTTTTCAACACTCCTAATGTAAACATCACGTTTACACTGTAATTATTCTGCCTATTAGATAGTTGTGGTATTGGCCCTATACCTGCTTTCAGATTGAATGAAATGCAGGCTATCAATTGGATAAATATTTTATTTGTAGCCTTATTGAATATGCTAATTTAATAGGCTCTAACAGGGTATAATATAATATAATAGCCTATACAATACTGTACTAGAAAGTTCAAGAAGATGGACAACTCAAGGTCAGGGTTATTTTAGAAAAATTCATGCAATGATTTATTAGATTAGCCTCCAATTGAACTCCTATTACAACATGATTCAAATATATTCTGTCACTAATATAGTTTTCCAAAAAGTATTCAGTCTCATTCACCCCAGGCTATCCAATATGTTGAGCGTGAAAAACCCAGCAGCGTTGCAGTTCTTGAGACAAACCGGTGAGCCGGGCACCTACTACCATACCCCTTTCAAAGGCACTTAAATCTTTAGTCTTGCCCATTCACCCTCTGAATGGCACACATACGCAATCCATGTCTCAATTGTCACAAGGCTTAAAAATCCATATTTATCCTGTCTCCTCCCCTTCATCTACACTGATTTAAGTGGATTTAACAAGTGACATCAGTAAGGGCTCATAGCTTTCACCTGGATTCACCTGGTCAGTCTGTGTCATGGAAAGAGCAGGTGTTCTTAAAGTTGTTGTAGGTGTTCTTAAAGTTGTCCACTCTGTGTAGAATACGATGACTAAATTGACTGGCTCATGAAGGATTCTTTGTCTTTGTGTTTGTCTCTGGGTCTTACTCAGTGGCTCCCAGTCCACATAGTTTACATTTGGTTTATTGTGGACATTCTTCAAAAACTGGATTGTAATGTACAAGTAATATGTTTTATTTGTAATGACTGTGGTTATGTCACAAATAACACACTATTCCCTATAGTAATGCAATACATAGGGCCCATGGGGCTCTGGTCAAAGAAGCAGACTATATGTGAATAGGGAGCCATGTGAGACACATATGACCCTATATAGACAGATTAATCCATCGTGTGATGAGGACAGATGGTGAAATCCTTAATTCTCAGACTGATGGACTGTAGTCGGTTGTATTGGTCAAAATGATCAGTCCAATCCAGACTCAGTATCCAGATTATCCATTGGTCAGCTCCATAGAACACAGGAGGTCATTTTGAATGGTTCTAAGAGACTGTATTTCATTCCAGAAAATTGTTCCCTCTCTTCTAGCCTTGTTCCCTTCCCTATGTTGACATGAGACATCTGGGTATATTGGGCGCATCAGCTATAGCTTCCCCCATATTGCTTTGACCTATCCAGTCCCGTGCTATTGGCTCAGTGAAGAACAGTGAACAAGGACAGACTGAAGGAAACTACCTTTAGGAATGAACAAAAAAAACTAAAACCCATCTCAGTCCACCAGAGGCATCGAGACAGGACAAATGATGAGCGGCGCCTCGTTCCTGCCAGACTTATTGGTGCAAGGGCTGAAGAAGGGATGAATGACATCCGAGAAGCTGTCGGTGAATGTATAGATGAGCATCTTAGCGTCCACGTTATAGAAGGACACCTGTCCCTTATCACAGTCTACGTAGATCCCTATACGGTTGGGTTTGTGGTTGAGGCCCAGCGCTGTCGACGGTTCCGTTCGGAACGCGTAGTCGTTCTTATCCCGGAGACTCAGGAACCAGTAGCCGTGGGCGGGGCTTACTGTGATCTTCCCTTTCCTGTTGATGGAGTGGCTAGCCACGCCCAGGTCCCAGTCCGTCTTCCCACCCACCTCCACCTACGAATACAAATCACCCAAAGTCATAATCAATACACTACAATACAACATCATGCAATACAACAACACTGGAAGGTGAGCACATGTATATTCACATCATCCCTGGCATACAGTCCCGTCATCTATCAGGCCCCATTATGAGCCACTGTTCTTCAGCCTGATGGCTGTTGGAATGAAACCAGCCCTGCTTCTGTTCTCACCTCCCAGTAATGGCGTCCCGAAGAGAAGGCCTGGCGCCCGAGGACGCAGACCACACGGTCAAAGCGCTCGGGGCCATCCGCCACGGGCTGGTAGCGGTCCCAGCAGCGCACCTGCTTGCCGTCGTCGGAGATGAGCAGGCGTGGGTGGGCGGTGAGGGGGTCCAGGGTTATGTCCACTGAGAGGGAGAGGAGGGGAGAGGTAGAAGGGGAGGGGGGGCAGAGAGAGAGACATACAGAGGGAGAAAATGAGAGAACAGAGGCATAGAGAAAGAGGGAGAAAAAGTTATCAATCACCAATCAAGAGTTCAATCAGCAGTTTTGTGTCTATAACTAGCAGGAATGTGCTTGACACATGAACACAGAAAACATGATACAGGAAGAAGGAAGTACATACCTGCATATTCCTGCACTCTCCTCACCTCTGGATTGTAAGAGAGAGAGAGAGAGAGAGAGAGAGAGAGAGAGAGAGAGAAAGAGAGAGAGAGAGAAAGAGAAAGAGAGGTGTTAAACCATCTAATCCCTGATCAAATACTGTATGTATTATCACATGACTGGGACTTTGAGTTAATAAATGAATCAAAACCTCACTTGGTTTTGGATTTCTTCCCACTGACTGCTCTGGTTGAGGGTGTGAAAGCCAATCTGGCCAAACAAAAATACATGTAATTAAACAACGGGTGGGTCTAATCCTAAATGCTGATGGGTTAAAATCGCATTCCAGCCGGTGTCTATTCCAAAAGTTACCACCGGCTAAATCTATCACGTTAAAATGCCTATTTACTCTGTTCCATCTGACTGCGCAATCCACTGTCTCATCAGCCCAGCCAGGCACTTTATGAACTTTATCTCCACTATAAAAAGCATCTAGACATTCTTTTAGACTAACATTTAGTTTTCAACAGCGGAGATTTGTATAAACCTTGCTGTTGGTCTCTCTGACATTTTCAACAACGTTTCAATATTCAAATTGGATCTCCAGCTGTCCCATGGTAATGAAGTTGTTGGGATTCGGGATGAGACAGACAGGCAGCGTTTCTCAGCCAGTCTAAATCATGAATCAGCTGGCATTAGGTATACAGTATAGCAAGAAATGTCAATTGAAAAAAGGTAAAACGAGACGAAGTGCAGCTAGTTTGCAGTCGTTCCAGCTTCAGTTTGAAGTTATTGTGTTGTTGGCTAGGTCCTCTGAACAACAGCGTCCTGACGAGATAGAAAATGTTCTAATCCAGGTGAAATCGCGCCTCATTATCTCATTGTTGTGGATGTATCCAAATAAATGTCACTAGAAAACAGCTTAAACTAATGCTAATGCAGCTACTGTTGATATTCTGGCTGCAGTGTTTGACGTGACTGTAAGTTAGCTGTAGTTGACAAGCTAGCAAGCAAGGGATAAACGTTTCCAGCCAGTATGGCAATGGAACATTTAGAATGAACGACTGGATCGCATTCATAGATACAGAACTGAACGACTGGGTCGCGTCTCTGACAACCGAACTGATAGAATGAACGACCAGCCGGCTCGGGTAGCAACCCTAGATCTGTGTCGGCTTATATCTTGTGGAAGGATAAAATAGTTTGAATAAATTAATCAAGTTAATGCTTTTAATGAAAATATGTCAATCGTTATTTGAATATGTTAGCAACCCGTTGTATAAAAGTGACAATGCCCTCGAAGCAGGTGTTTGGAGGATATATTCATCTCGGGCCTAACAGCATCTGTGCCAATTTATCCTCCAAACACCACCATCTCGGTCATTATACCTTAATTAGACACTTTATGTATCATTGGTAACTGACACATATGGAATGGGCCTGTGCGTGTGAAAGAAACAGGAACGAATCCAAACCTGGACTTCCTACAGAGTGTTCTGGTGGAGGTGGAGAACGCAAACCTGGCAAAACAATATCATGTAATCAAATACAGTGTTATTATTAGAAACAAATGGAAAGGGATGAGTGTGACAGAAGCAGCCGTGAATTAATTAAAATCTTACTTGGACTACTTCTTCCCAGGGACTGGTCTGGTTGAGAAGGTAAATCTGGCCAAACAAATTAGAATACAGGAAATCAATTACTGCATGAATTATTAGACATATGTTGGGTCTGTGAGTGTGACAGAGACATGAATGTTATCTTGGACTTACTTGGACTATTTCTTCCGACAGCATAGTTTGGTTGAGAAAGCAAACCTGGCCAAACAAAAAATAATACATAAAATCAATACCGTATAGATTATTAGACACACGGAATGGGAGGAGCTGGGACTTTGAGTGTGACACAGGCATGAATGAAAATCATGCTTGGACTGCATCTTCCCACAGATTGGTCTGGTTGAGGTTGAGGACGCAACCCTGGCCAAACATAAGAGAATGCATTAATCAATATCAGACACATATTAGATCATAATTAACATTAAAAGATACAGATGGGATGGTACTTTGAGCATGTAGACCTTACTTGGAATATTTCTCCCCACGGATTGGTCTGTTTGAGGTTGAGGACGCAGACCTGGCCAACAAAAGACAATGCAGTGTATGGGTCTATAGGTTCTCAACTGGTTCTGCCTTGGGACCCTAAATTAACCAGGTTGTCTCAGTCACGACACAATATTTGCAATGGGAAAAATAATCAGCAAAATATATTCTGAAAAACTATTTTTAATTCTGTATTGATTTTAAATATAGCAATTATATGACAAGGGAACAACATTCCCACCTCTTTCATTGTCAATAAATACATTTTGCCCCATGTTCTTGATGAAGATTGTTAATAAACTCACTGGTTTGAGACAACAAAATCAACCAAAATAGTGCTGCTAATAGCTTTATAATGAAAATACTGTGATTGAAGACAAAGAGATTAAATTATTTAAAAAAAAATGGAAGTTCATTATCATTTATTCACACTCTCTACCTGGTTTAAGTTGTTTAAGTTCAGACTGGAGTATTTTTTTATTAAATCTTTTGTTTATTTTACTGACACACACAACCCATTCAAAACCGCTTGCGACCTAAATTTGGGTCACGACCCACCAGTTGAGAATCGATGGTCTACATCATCCTCTACATATTGTATTGTAGCCTAGTCGTGTTCATAAAGTAAAGTTAGACAGTCTCAACACTACAGTATTGTAGCCTAGTAGTGCTCATAAAGTAAAGTTAGACAGTCTCAACACTACAGTATTGTAGCCTAGTAGTGCTCATAAAGTAAAATTAGACCATCTCAACACTACAGTATTGTAGTCTAGTCGTGTTCATAAAGTAAAGTTAGACAGTCTCAACACTACAGTATTGTAGCCTAGTAGTGCTCATGAAGTAAAGTTAGACCGTCTCAACACTACAGTATTGTAGCCTAGTCATGTTCATAAAGTAAAGTTAGACCGTCTCAACGCTACAGAATTGTAGTCTAGTCATGTTCATAAAGTAAAGTTAGACAGTCTCAACACTACAGTATTGTAGCCTAGTCATGTTCATAAAGTAAAGTTAGACAGTCTCAACGCTACAGAATTGTAGTCTAGTCATGTTCATAAAGTAAAGTTAGACAGTCTCAACACTACAGTATTGTAGTCTAGTCATGTTCATAAAGTAAAGTTAGACCGTCTCAACGCTACAGAATTGTAGTCTAGTCATGTTCATAAAGTAAAGTTAGACAGTCTCAACACTACAGTATTGTAGCCTAGTCATGTTCATAAAGTAAAGTTAGACAGTCTCAACGCTACAGAATTGTAGTCTAGTCATGTTCATAAAGTAAAGTTAGACAGTCTCAACACTACAGTATTGTAGTCTAGTCATGTTCATAAAGTAAAGTTAGACAGTCTCAACGCTACAGAATTGTAGCCTAGTCATGTTCATAAAGTAAAGTTAGACAGTCTCAACGCTACAGAATTGTAGTCTAGTCATGTTCATAAAGTAAAGTTAGACAGTCTCAACACTACAGTATTGTAGCCTAGTCATGTTCATAAAGTAAAGTTAGACCATCTCAACACGACAGTATTGTAGCCTAGTAGTGTTCATGAAGTAAAATTAGACAGTCACAACACTACAGTATTGTAGCCTATTAGGGTTCATAAAGTAAAGTTAGACCATCTCAACACTACAGTATTGTAGCCTAGTAGTGCTCATAAAGTAAAGTTAGACAGTCTCAACACTACAGTATTGTAGCCTAGTAGTGCTCATAAAGTAAAGTTAGACAGTCTCAACACTACAGTATTGTAGCCTAGTAGTGCTCATAAAGTAAAGTTAGACAGTCTCAACACTACAGTATTGTAGCCTAGTAGTGCTCATAAAGTAAAGTTAGACCGTCTCAACACTACAGTATTGTAGTCTAGTCATGTTCATAAAGTAAAGTTAGACAGTCTCAACACTACAGTATTGTAGCCTAGTAGTGCCCATGAAGTAAAGTTAGACCGTCTCAACACTACAGTATTGTAGCCTAGTCATGTTCATAAAGTAAAGTTAGACAGTCTCAACACTACAGTATTGTAGCCTAGTCATGTTCATAAAGTAAAGTTAGACAGTCTCAACACTACAGTATTGTAGCCTAGTAGTGCTCATAAAGTAAAGTTAGACAGTCTCAACACTACAGTATTGTAGTCTAGTCATGTTCATAAAGTAAAGTTAGACAGTCTCAACACTACAGTATTGTAGCCTAGTAGTGCCCATGAAGTAAAGTTAGACCGTCTCAACACTACAGTATTGTAGCCTAGTCATGTTCATAAAGTAAAGTTAGACAGTCTCAACACTACAGTATTGTAGTCTAGTCATGTTCATAAAGTAAAGTTAGACAGTCTCAACACTACAGTATTGTAGCCTAGTAGTGCCCATGAAGTAAAGTTAGACCGTCTCAACACTACAGTATTGTAGCCTAGTAGTGCTCATAAAGTAAAATTAGACCGTCTCAACACTACAGTATTGGTGATATTCTCTGTTTGTCACTTGCAACAACCCAGCGAGCAAAAGTGGTAAAATCTTGACGTAATTTCAACCAGTTTTGCCCACTTTGAAACTGATAGTACTCATAGATAGAATGTATAGGAGTTCTACAACGGTCAGCCATAACTCACAGATCTCCGGCAGTCTCTTGAGCTCCTCCCGAAACCGCTCCACCATTTGATTGACAGTCAGAAGCACCGCCCCTGAGGTGAGGTCAGAGGTCACAACAGCATCCGACCAATCCCTGGTCTGAGGCGGCGTGGAGAATGTCTGAGAAGAGGAATAAAGAGAATGGAGGAATAAATGAATTAGAAAAAACAAGAGGCAAGATCATTTTAAATGAAGAGAATGGAAAGGAAAAGTACCTCACCTTGTAACTAAGGTAACTAGAGGAAAAAACGGTTTCAAAAAAGGTAGAAATTGTTGAAAAGGATGAATAAAGACGAAAAGATGTGATGAACAGAAAGAGTCTCTAACCTTGAAGAAAAGTACGTAGTCGTCAGACTGAGCTAGCTGGGTGAGGGTAGCGCTTCTCTTCCTCAGCTCAGAGATCTCCTATGATAGGAAAGAAAAGACAATAAATACTTTATTACTAATAATCCCAGAGGGAATTGGTTTGTCAACCATTGTAGCAACACAGTCACAAAGACAACAATCACCAATATCAGTAGCTTAAAAAGATAGCAACATGAATTGATTTTATTGATCACCTACTGAAGATGTAAATGAGCTGTTTAGCCAAATCTAGTACAATGCATCACATTTCGTGTGATTTAAGTTTTAATAATATTGTGTCAACTCCGCCTTCTCTGCTATTGATATGATTGTCCTCTTGATTAAATAAACAATTCTCTCTGAAATAAAACATTCACTCAAATAAAATGAATGAATAAAAAGAGACCTGCTCTAGGTCTCTGATGAGGGTCTGTCCTCGGTGCTGTGCAGCCCGCTGTGACATCTCTATCACCTCCAACAGCTCTGCCTGGCTCCTCTCCACAGAGCTCACCAGGGCAGAGAACATATGCATGCTGCCTGCTGTCTCATGCTCCGCACACACCTGGGGAGGGAGAGAGAGAGAGAGAGAGAGAGAGAGAGGTAAAGAGGGAGAGAGAGAGAGAGGGAGAGAGAGAGGGAGAGAGAGAGAGGGAGAGAGAGAGAGAGAGGGATGATGAGGGGCAGGGAGAGAGGATGGAAAGACAAAGAGGGGGGGAGAGAGAGAGGGAGAGAGAGGGAGAGAGAGAGAGCGGGAGAGAGAGAGCGATAGAGAGAGAGAGGGAGAGAGAGGGAGAGAGAGAGAGAGAGAGGGATGATGAGGGGCAGGGAGAGAGGATTGAAAGACAAAGAGGGGAGGGAGAGAGAGGGAGAGAGAGGGATGATGAGGGGCAGGGAGAGTGTGTGTGTGTGTGTACTGTGTGTGTGTGTGTCTGTGTCTGTGTGTGTGTGTGTGTGTGTACTGTGTGTGTGTACTGTGTGTGTGTGTTCCAGACACCCACCTGTATGTTCTCCAGTGATGTCCTGATGTCCTCCACCTTCTTTTCTCTCTGTGTGATCATGTCCCTCAGCTCTGCCTCTGTGATTTCCAACTGAGACTGCATACAGAAACAGACCTGAGTCAACATAATCCAATGTACTTATTCCTTATTCCTAGTATGTACATATCTACCTCTAACTCGAAGCATGTGATTAACACAATTTAAATATGTTTCAATCACCCAGTCTCTTTTGTGTAGAGTTGATTAAACTGACTATATAGCTTTGGGTAATACAGTATGTTTTCATTTCTACAGTAGTAGCATTGCAATTGGAGTACCCTACATCTCCATCAGAATTAGTTCACACACCTCTGCTCCTCCACCTCTGTCCCTCTCCCTACCTTCTTAATGAGCCACTCTCTCTTGGCTGGTATAACCTGGTGTCCATGGTGCTCTCCCTCCATGCACACTGCACACCCACACGTCTGGTCTGTCCGGCAGAAGAACTCCAGCCCCCTCTGGTGTTCAGGACAGAGAGGCGCATCGGTGAAGGAATCAGCCGGCCCGCTCAGGGTGTATCTGCGTGGGACAACAGGAGGGGCGGGGGGCGAGAGGGCGGTGGTGTTGGAGGAGAAGGGTGAGGGCGGGTGGGGGTGGAGGACGGGCGGAGGGGTTCTGGAGTTCGAAGGTCGTTGGAACCTGGTCTTCATCTCCAACAACAAATCCCCAGGCATCACACCCATCCCTGGGGGTCTTGGAGGGACCGGAGGACGCTCAACCCCGTATGACACCCCCTCATTTCCACCGCCACCCCAACCTTGACTCTCAATCCCTCCTTCAAACACCATGGCCCCCCGGTCCAATCCGTCCGCCATCTTCTTAAACTGCTCGGTGATCTCCTTCAGGGTGCGGTTGATGTGAAGTTCCGGCCTCTTCCTGAAGCTCTCCTTACACAGCGGGCACACACACGTCTTCCCTCCTCCTCCTTCAACAACAAGTTACAGTTCATTTCATTCATTCACATGGCGGAATACAATTGATCTCTGAATGGGGATGTGATGAAATAGGCCTACTAATAGGAAACAACCAATAAGATTGCATGGATGTAAGTTGTTGCATGTATTGGGCTCATGTACATACAAACAAATGTACATTTATATTTCAGGTAGTCTACAGTATATAATCCTATGTATATTTATGTTTCAGGTAATATACAGTATATAAGCCTATGTACATTTATGTTTCAGGTAATATACAGTATATGAGCCTATGTACATTTATGTTTCAGGTAATATACAGTATATAAGCCTATGTACATTTATATTTCAGGTAATAGACAGTATATAAGCCTATGTACATTTATGTTTCAGGTAATATACAGTATATACGCCTATGTACATTTATGTTTCAGGTAATATACAGTATATAGGCCAATGTAAACATACAAACAAATTTACATTTATATTTCAGGTAGTGTACAGTATATAGGCCTATGTAAACACTTATATTTCAGGTAGTCTACAGTATATACAAATCCACAATACATACCATCCCAGTAGGTGGAGATGCAGTCCAGACAGTAGCTGTGACCACAGGGTGTGGAGACTGGGTTGGTGAACACATCCAGGCAGATAGAACAGATGAACTGATCCTCAGAGAGGAAGCCACCCGGTCCGGAGAGAGCCATTCTGGGGAAAATGGTAGAGCTAGTGGTCTGGACCTCTGCTGGGGAGACGGTAAGGCTGGCTGGTAGGGCTACTGGTCTGGAGCTCTGCAGGGGAGACGGTAGGGCTACTGGTCTGTAGCTCTGCAGGGGAGACGGTAGGGCTGGCTGGTAGGGCTACTGGTCTGGAGCTCTGCAGGGGAGATGGTAGGGCTACTGGTCTGGAGCTCTGCAGGGGAGACGGTAGGGCTACTGGTCTGTAGCTCTGCAGGGGAGACGGTAGGGCTGGCTGGTAGGGCTACTGGTCTGTAGCTCTGCAGGGGAGACGGTAGGGCTGGCTGGTAGGGCTACTGGTCTGGAGCTCTGCAGGGGAGACGGTAGGGCTGGCTGGTAGGGCTACTGGTCTGGAGCTCTGCAGCTAGGGGGCAACAGAACACAAGTGTTAGGTGTCATAAAAAAGTTTGTTGAGAGGAATCTGCCCAGCCCAGAGGGAGCCTGGCTGGGGCTGGGGCTGGGGCTGGGGCTGGGGCTGGGGCTGGGGCTGGGGCTGGGGCTGGAGGCTGGGGCTGGGGCTGAGGCTGAGGCTGGGGCCGGTGAGACGCTAGGGCTGGCTGGTAGGGCTACTTATCTGGATCTCTGCAGCTAGGGGACAGGAGCTCCCAGGTATTAGGTGGATTGAGAGTGTGTGTAAATGTCCCTTTTGTTTAGGTAATGTCTGTCAGCACTGTATTACTTAACACACACACACATACACACACACACACACACACACACACACACACACACACACACACACACACACACACACACACACACACACACACACACACACACACACACACACACACACACACACACACACACACACACACTGTGTCCTCCACAAAGGAACATTTGTCTCAGTCAAGCATGGCTGCCTGTGAGATAATGTAGAAGAATGTGGTCTGTGCACTCTGACTGATGTTTACCCTAGTTAGCTCACACAGTAGGCCTGTATCTGTCACATCAGACAGGGGGTGGAATGAAGTAGGACCGGCAGCACAGAGGAGACCTCAACCAGCGCTGATACTATCGCCTATTGCAACATGGTAAAAACAACCTGGTCTGGTTGGAGAAAACAAGGATCAATAGGCCTTCAGGCTGTTGTTAGGCCACAGCCTCTGCCTGACAGGAAACATCTTTAAACATGCACTATAACTAGGCAATATGTTTAAAACACAAAATAAGACTGCTAGTAATCCTCACTTACTCGTTTGCACTCTGTAACCTAAACTGCTATTTGGGGCTCACACAATGTTACTTTCACAAATCACTACCTAGACAATGTCACTACCACACATGCTATGTCAAAACCACCCAGGCTATGCCTTGACCACCCAGCCTATGTCATGACCACCCAGCCTATGTCATGACCACCCAGCCTATGTCATGACCACCCAGCCTATGTCATGACCACCCAGCCTATGTCATGACCACCCAGCCTAAGTCATGACCACCCAGCCTATGTCATGACCACCCAGGGTATATCATGTTCGTAGTACTTATTATTATCTTTCATTTGTTTATGGTTAATGTCAGTAGCCATACTAGGGTGGCCACATGTAAAATATCCATATGCACGCACACACACACACACACACACACACACACACACACACACACACACACACACACACACACACACACACACACACACACACACACACACACACACAGAGAGAGAGCTCATGGGGTTTAAGGTGGAAGAGAGCAATACAAATTTAAATTACGTCATCATTTCTCAACGTTTGTACGGACAGATGTAGTATATTGAATCTCATTATAGAATATGCCCAAATGCATCCTCCAATTGCAACATCTGCCTATGCCTACACATATTGTCTCAAGAACAACATCTATATTTTGAATGAAGTTTGACGAAATGACCTTCTATACAGTATTTCCACCTAATACAGCTACTTACTTACTTTTGCAGCTCTTCCTCAGAAGCAAACTTGTAAGGCATAACTTTCCACTCCAAGGTTACCTGGAATTTTGCCTTTCAGGATTTGAAAAATATGATTGGTTAACCATTGGCCTATGACATGTCTTGCGCTGCACTGGGCTGCATGGCATGTCAGATCTTAAAAATGATTGAAGAACACATGTTTAACATCACCAGTAGGTTTAGGCTACCACATCCTTACGATATTATATATATTTTCATAAGCGCAACGTGACCGCAAGTGACAGGTCGGAATATTTGATCAAAATTGGGGACAAATCAGCCTTTTGTTTTATAAGTTAGTAGTGTTTGAATTTGTTGATAAAATGCATGACATGAATGACATGATTGGCTTTGTCACCCAAAGCCATACTGGTTTAAATAGAATGCACTTCTTCACTTCCTTCACTGTGTTATCTCATACTAATGTTCTCTTGCAGGAAAATCCACAGGCACTTGCCATCTCTCTTATCATGCATCTGTACCTTGAGTACTACTTCTCATCAACTATCAGGTGACTAGGCAACGTGAAATCAATGACATAATACTTCCATTTCCATCATCTATTGGATGCAGATAAATGTACAGAGCTGGCTATCAAAGACACATATTTTGTGGGACAAGACTCACAGTCACACAGGACTTAAAGTTGATAGAACTCAAAATGTGGTAGGCTCCTATATAGGCCAACACACAAGGGACCAGGGCCAGATTAATGCAGGAGATTACCAGGGCAGAAGCCCCTGGGGGTCCCAGGCCCGTGGTGGGCCCAGGCTGTGGCAGACCCAAGAGAGAGCAAAAAAAATGATTTACTTAAAAAAATATATATAATAATAAAGGAAATATATTATGTATCGATTATTTATTTTAATATTACATATCAGGGGTACTTAGCTCTTACCCTTCGAGGCCCGGAGCCTGCTAGTTTTCTGTTCAACTAAATAATTAATTGCGCCGACCTGGTGTCCCAGGTCTAAATCAAATCAAATGTTATTGGTCACATACACATGGTTAGCAGATGTTAATGCGAGTGTAGCGAAATCCTTGTGCTTCTAGTTCCAACCATGCAGTAATATCTAACAAGAAATCTAACAATTTCACAACAACTACCTTATACACACAAGTGTAAAGGAATGAATAAGAATATGTACATATAAATATATGGATGAGCGATGGCCGAAAGGCATAAGCAAGATGCAGTAGATGATATAGAGTACAGTATATACATATGAGATGAGTAATGTAGGATATGTAAACATTATATAAAGTGCCATTGTTTAAAGTGACTAGTGATACATTTACTACATCCAATTTGTTATTATTAAAGTGGTTTGAGATTCGAATCAGTATGTTGGCAGCAGCCACTCATTGTTAGTGATGGCTGTTTAACAGTCTGATGGCCTTGAGATAGAAGCTGTTTTTCAGTCTCTCAGTCCCAGCTTTGATGCACCTGTCCTGACCTCGCCTTCTGGATGATAGCGGGGTGAACAGGCAGTGGCTCGGGTGGTTGTTGTCCTTGATGATCTTTTTGGCCATCCTGTGAGAGGTGGTGACTTGCCATACCAAGTCAAATTTCTTCAGCCTCCTGCGGTTGAAGAGGCGCTGTTGCGCCTTCTTCACCACACTGTCTATGTGGGTTGACCATTTCAGTTTGTCTGTGATGTGTACGCCGAGGAACTTAAAACTTTCCACCTTCTCCACTACGTTTTACTAATGTTTTACTCACGTTGGCTGCTGTGAAGGAGAGCCCACAGGTTTTGGAAGCAAGCCGTGTCGGTGGCACTGTATTGTCATCAAAGCGAGCAAAGAAGTTATTTAGTTTGCCTGGGAGCAAGACATTGAGGTCCGCGACGGGGCTGGTTTTCTTTTTGTAGTCCGTGATTGACTGTAGACCCTGCCACATACCTCTCGTGTCTGAGCCGTTGAATTGTGACTCTACTTTGTCTCTATACTGACGCTTAGCTTGTTTGATTGCCTTGTGGAGGGAGTAGCTACACTGTTTGTATTTGGTCATGTTTTTGGTCAACTTGCCCTGATTAAAAGCAGTAGTTTGCACTTTCAGTTTTGCGCGAATGCTGCAATCAATCCACGGTTTCTGGTTGGGGAAGCTTTTAATAGTCGCTGTGGGTACAACGTCACCGATGCACTTGCTAATAAACTCGCTCACCGAATCAGCAATTACATCAATGTTATTGTCCAACGCTATCCGGAACATATCCCAGTCCACGTGATCGAAGCAATCTTGAAGTGTGGAATCAGATTGGTCTGACCAGCGTTGAACAGACCTGAGCAGACCTAGCTGGGAGCAACAAAAATGGAGTCGTGGTCAGATTTTCTGAAAGGAGGGCGAGGGAGGGCTTTGCTTGCGTCGCAGAAGTTAGAGTAACAATGATCCAGAAATTTGCCAGCCCGGGTCGCTTATTCATTGTTTTCAGATTAGCCTTATTAAAATCCCCAGCTACAATAAATGCAGCCTCAGGATATATGGTTTCCAGTTTACATAGAGTCCATTGAAGTTCTTTCAGGGCCGTCAAGGTGTCTGCGGGGATATACACGACTGTGATTATACTTGAAGAGAATTCTCTTGGTAGATAATGTGGTCGGCATTTTTGATTGTAAGGAATTCTAGGTCAGGTGAACAAAAGGACTTGAGTTCCTGTATGTTGTTATGATGACACCACGACTCGTTAATCATAAGGCATACACCCCCTTCGTCTTCTTACCAGAGAGATGTTTGTTTCTGTCGGCGCGCTGCATGAAGAAACCAGGTGGCTGTACCGACTCTGACAACATATCCTTAGTGAGCCACGTTTCCGTGAAACAGAGAATGTTACAATCTCTGATGTCTCTCTGGAAGGTAACCCTTTCTCGGATTTCGTCTACCTTGTTGTCAAGAGTCTGGACATTGGCGAGTAGTATACTCGGGATCGGTGGGCGATGTGTCTGTCTACGGAGCCTGACCAGAAGACCGCTCCGTCTGCCCCTTCTGCGGCCCATTGTCCTGGGAGGTGGACCAAACAGAGGATCCGCTTCGGGAAAGTCGTATTCCTGGTGGTAATGTTGGTAAGTTGATGTTGCTATTATATCCAATAGTTCCTCCCGGCTGTATGTAATAAAACTTAAGATTTCCTGGGGTAACAGTGTAAGAAATAATACATAAAAAAACTAAGTACTGCATAGTTTCCTAGGAACGCGAAGCGAGGCGGCCATCTCTGTCGGTGCCGGATACAGCCACAATCAGTAAATTAGAGGGGATCAATGAACAAATGCAGTGGAACTGGCTTTGAGATCCAGAGTTGAGTTCAAGGGTTATATATTATATGTACAGTATGCATGTAGTATATAATTAGTACTTTTTTACTGCAACCGCCAACCACAGGAAGACTCAGGAGCTCTCAGTGAGTGTAGACAGCCTGCTGCTGCCTGCTGCCGCTCTGATAATCATCAGATGGGGGAAGAGAAGAGGTAGGGGGCTGGCCCTGCCTTGATTGGGTAACTGATTATTAACATTCAAATAAACTGCATACTAAACTATTGTGACGGATCAATTGTGAGTTAGGGGCTGGGATCGAGCCTATAAGGGGCCCAAGAGGCACATCCTTTTTAAATAAAAATGATGTTCTTTTTTTATTTATTATTGTTTGTTTTTATCAGACCACAGGAGGCCACGCTCAATGTCGGAACTCATTTGAAAGCACTGAAGTCGGAAGTCCTTTTTTTTTCACAGCAAGAGTGGAGTTGACATAGTTATCCAATAGACTAACCGTTTTTATCACCATCCCAGAATCGTTCCGAAGTGCAATTTAAATCGCCCCAAAATGAAGATGAACCATCCAAAATTAAAATAGTCTACATATTTTGTTTAAAGTTTTGATATGCCAACATGGGTCTACTTGAGAACCTATGTCATTCACAGTCATTTAATTTGCTACTGAAGTAGATAAATGGGGCTGAGCCAGAAATTCACATGAAAAAATGGCCTGTAAAAAGGTCAACATTGTAATACTAGCGTATGTACATCTATTCTGTGTAGCCTGAATGTAGCTCTTTAGAACAGTGTGTTCCCATGAATTGCATTTTGGAACATTGACACATAACCTACTGCTTAGTGCGCATTGCTGCGCTTAACATGTGCAGAAGTAACAGCTCATTAACATTTTAAGCTAAACGCTCTAATCTCTTGCATTAGCTTTAACAGCGTATTATTATTACGTGTTTTGTATGTACAGTAGTTGTATGAATTTAGATATATCCTCCCAGAACTGTCCCAGAGTGGTTGAATCTTCCCAGACATTCCAGACATTTTATCATCACCGGGACAACAGGACACCCTTCATTTCGGAGCCCTGCCTATATACTGTAGTTAGCTACCTACGGGAGAAGTAGCTAGCTGGCTAGAAGGAGCTAGGCCTACTGTGGAATAGTACTAGGGAGATGGTCTGTGTTTTTGAGTTTACTCTACTGCTAGCTATTGTTAACTAGATATTTAAGTGACATCTATGTTGAGGCCTACTGTAGTTAGATATTGAAGGAGACACATGCAAAGTAGCTACGCCTTCCTAGTCTCAGTACTTCTACATTTTTCAGGACTAAGTTTGGGTCTCAACCTGAGACTTTCCCCACATTTACATATGCTTAGGCTTTCTTCACAAATTCACATGGCTCCTCCTGGTGTATATTTAGAGAATGGAAAAGAGCTAGCTCCAATATAATACTATCATACCAAGTCTGATGAAGTGTAGCAATTCTACAAACTAAGCACTACTGGCAAACCTACTTGTGATCCATCATGTGACAGGTGTACAATAGGCTAGTATTGGAGAAACACACACACACACAATGCACTGGCCCACATGAAAATATATGCAAAAGGCTTGCTTATTAGCTAGGACTTTATCATTTTGAGATGGACCTAGTACCTGTTCTGTAGTCCTTGAGACTTCCAAGTGGATAATGTCCAGTGTCCTGTCTTCTGTCAGTCTCCCCCTCCTCTATCTTGTTGTTCCTTGTTACACACTTTTCCCCTTTTCTCTCTTTCTGTCTTTTCCTCACTGCTCTCAACAGGTATCAAAAGTTAAACTGAGGATGTTGTCATCATGATGGAGTAACTGCAGACTTTACAGTTGGTTCCTTCCTCCCTCCCTCAGCCAATCCAACCAGCCAGACAGGTGTGCCGACCAGGTTCAGGTATGCATTTAATTATCTTTCTTTCTCTCTCTCTCTCTCTCTCTCTCTCTCTCTCTCTCTCTCTCTGTCTCTCTCTCTCTCTCTCTCTCTCTCTCTCTCTGCCTCTCTTGCTCTCTCTCTCTGCCTTTCTTGCTCTCTCTCTCTCTCTCTCTCTCTCTCTCTCTCTCTCTCTGTCTCTCTGCCTCTCTTGCTCTCCCTCTCTCTGCCTCTCTCTCTCTCTCTCTCTCCTTTTCCACACCTGTCTGACATCCTCTAAAGGATTTGTAAGGATTAACTCATGGCACTGTTCTAGCAGTACCTCTCTTTACTCTCTCGCCTAAACCCCCTTAACTAAGGTAGCATTTCCCCAGAGATGGTGGCCCCTTGACGCACACAACCGTATTACATGTGTTTACTCTTGAGTGAGAGAGTGGCGGGCGGTGTAGGTCTAATAACATATCATTAGGCTTGCCAGACACAGGCTACACCTGTTAAATGTTATCACGAGAGGTAAGGCTTTTGTGGTTCCGAGCACATTCAACTACAATGGTGTCCTGTCTTGGAGGAAAAGTACACAGAGCTTAAAAAATCTAATCAAATCCAATTGTATTTGTCACATGCGCCGAATACAACAGGTATTTGATTTGACCTTACAGTGAAATGCTTACTTACGAGCTCTTAACCAACAATGCAGTTTTAAGAAAATACCCCCAAAACAGGAAGAGATAAGAATAACAAATAATTAAAGAGCAGCAGTAAAATAACAATAGCGGGGCTATATACAGGGGGTACCGGTTCAGAGTCAATGTGCAGGGGCACAGGTAAGTCAAGGTAATTGAGGTAATACGTACATGTAGGTAGACAGATCTTACCACCCGTCTTACTGGTTCTCCTATTCAAGTCCCCTTCAGGATCCGCCTCACGGTTATGCTATTTAACATAAAGTCTAAGTGCTGTAACTGTATACTCCTTGAGTGTGCAAATAAAGAGTTAATGATTTGTAAGTCTTTGAAGAATTCTAGTAGCCACACAGACACCATACAGACACAATTAGAAGGAGAGGATTGTTAGCTCAGCAGCTGTGAGTGATGTTAGTGACGTGAGTGACATGACTGACGTGCCTTGTGTGTGAATGTGGTGCAGCAGATCAACTGACATTGACTGACAATTTCAAGTGTGTAATTTGAAAGTAGGCTAGATTTGTTTTAATGTGGAATACGACAACATTTGTGGTTTTATTCATACACATTGTCTACGTAAGAAGCCTGGTTGACCCAGCAAGTAGGCCTACAGCTTGTCCCATGGGTGTGTTCTCTTGCGCTGTCACCTGTTTTTAAGCTGCTATGACATTATGACAATAGCTAGAAGGTGCTGAATCGAACTAGACCTGAATAACCCAAATATGCACTTAAAAAACGTTTGTGTTGATCGACAAGATCACAGGTAAGTGGAAACATCACGCAACTTTCAATTTTTTTGAGAACATAAATCTGCATGAACTTAATAACAAAACGTGAAGTCATTTAGAGAATGGTGTGTGTTTGTTCAAAGGGAGGACTGACCCATTAGGCAAAGGAAGGACTGACCCATTAGGCAAAGGGAGGACTGACCCATTAGGCAAAGGGAGGACTGACCCATTAGGCAAAGGGTGGACTGACCCATTAGGCAAAGGGATGAACTACTCATTAGGCAAAAGGACTAAAGCACACTGCATTTTGGCCTACTCGGCAGAGAGCATTGTGTAATCGATCCCATGCAAATATATTTTTTCCCCTTCTGCCAACCTGTCAGGCTGATATTATTAGGCTAATGTGCGGTGACTAAAGGGCTGCCATCACCAAACCCAATGGAATTAGGCAGTATAGGCCTACAGTCAGGAGTTTTCAGTTGTTTTTACTTTGAGTGATGAGGTGCAACTTGCTGTTTTGGTGTGTGACATTAGGCGCCATCTACTTGTGATTCTTAGTACTACTACTACAATACTTTGAATAGAGAAGGATAACAGCAGGAATAGTTGTGGGGCTCATCCAGACTGATATAGACAGATAAAGGCTGATCTTTGTCTTCACACATTCATTCATAAAACCATCATGTTGCATACATGTATACGGTTTTAACCAATCAGCATTCAGTATCATTGTTTCCAGACAAATATAGTAACAGTGTCACAGAAGGACTCTCTGAGTGAGAGGTGTAGATTTTGCATCTCTCTGACTGAGTAAAGATTGATGCCAAATAAGTAAATCACTGCTAGAAAAAAACTTGTGTGTGTTTGTAAAGATACAGTATCCTCATGCAATAGATTCAAGTGAAGTACTTAAACAAGTGTGTAAATAGGCGTATTAGTTAATAATTCATGCTATATTAACCCTGAAATACACGTGTCATCGTTCAGTATTGTTAGTCATCATATACTGTAGCCTAAAGGGCAGTGATATTTAACACAGTATCATTGTATTATACTGTGCTTGACATTACTACCACAATAACGTGCAAGAAACTTGAGGAAGAAAGGCTCCAAAAAGGAAATACAAAAGAGACAGATTCTAGATCTTTCTCTAGCTCACAATTTAATTTCATCATTATCAAACATACACCAAACATCAGCACGACATGAGTAGTTCAAACATGAATAATGAGACTACACACGATGAAGAAGACATTATGTAGTGAGGAAATGATTCATTTAGATTGTATAGACTTAAACTGTCAAATCATTTAACGTAAAATTATAATACAATGACAACAAAGCCAGTTAATAAAGTATAGCCATCTTACCAAACACCAGTGTCGCTACATATAATCAAGAGATTATTATAATGTTCTACATTCATAATGAATTACATAACGTCACATATAATCAAGTGATTATTATAATGTTCTACATTCATAATGAATTACATAACGTCACATATAATCAAGTGATTATTATAATGTTCTACATTCATAATGAATTACATAACGTCACATATAATCATGTTATTCCACTGGTAGTTGTCCACAGAAACATGCTACTGTTAAAGTTACATCTGTTTCCTGCTGTTTACGTTAAGTAGACTCAGTGATATGGGAACCACAGATATTACAGAGTTGACACGATGTAAGAGGCAGCACTTGTGTTGTACCCACTCAGAACGCATGCACGTTTGCTTCACTCAATGTGATAGTTGCGTGACAACAAGTGCTGAGAAGATAAGCCTCTCGATTGGGTCATTCTGTGGAATTTGGCCAAATATGCTAAGTCTACCTTTATTACAATCCTAGTTGTTCTCCCCGCTACCCCTGCCTGCACAGAGACATGGCACCTTCCCAGCCCTGCGGAGGAAGAGGAGGGCCTGGACAGAACTGCCCATAATGGAGAAGGAGACAAGGGGTGGGGCTATTTCACACAGGTTTTCCTTATCTGAAAATATATGTATCATTGGTGCCATGATGATCGTTGGTACATAGTTGACCAGCAGCATCACCAGCATGATGGAGACGATCCTGAAAGCTCTCTTCTTCTGCAGGTTTCCCCCCTCTTTCTCCTTCCCTCCATCTCCCGGGCCAGGCTTCTTAAGAACCCTGAGAATGGAGAGGCTGCAGAACAAGTCCATTGACAGTACGGGGAGGAATATGCCCAAGTTATTGTATACAGATAATATTTTGTAGTTTATTACACCGAACACCAGAACTAAGAGCCAGACTACACCACAACACCCCACCCTGTATCTCAGGGGTTTGTACTTCAGGAAGACCACAGGGTGGACCACCGCCAGGTAGCGCTCCACACAGATACAGCACTGGAACAGAGGCCTGGCTGCAAAGACCACACCATACATGAAATTAAAAGCCAATTCCAAGGACAGGTTACGCAGTGTGAAAACGTTGAGTATCGACAACATGAACAGGAGAGTGCTGGCCATCTCCATGGAGACCAGATTCAAAGTGAAGATTTCGGACTCGATGAGACTCCACCCGCCGCTAGAGATGAGCCAGAGAGACCAGCCGTTGGCTGGCACACCGAAGGTGAAGTCTATCATCATGACAACAACGCTACCTGTAAAGCTGGGGGAGCCCAGACAATTCAACAGGCTAACAGTGCTGTTGGTTGGCTGGAGCTGGTCAGAACTGATCTCGGAGGAGTTCATTTTCTTATTATTCTGTTTGTAGCTGTTTTGAGGGAAGAGGGAAAATGACTGTTTACTCTTTTGAAGTGGATGATATGATTATTATTATTATTTTCAGCTGGGCAGGATATCTTCACAACTGCCACGTACTTGTTATGTACATGAATCACATGCAAACACTCTCTTCTCATACTGAAAATGATTTACTGGGAAACATTCTCACCGGGCTAATGACCCATGTATCCCTGATTCAAATTTCGAAGAGCCAACAGCACCCCTCGATCTGTGATCTTTCTCAACTGAAATGTACAACATTATGACAAAATATTAAAAATATTGCCTTTCAATTAATATTCTTACAACTTTTCAACTACAAACAAACTGTATATATGTTGCAAAGACATACAGTTTTGTATACTAGACCCAATCCACACATGAGAATAGGTCATCTTTAGCAGTTTGTAACAATAGTAATGTAATAATATTAAATGTATCAGCAAATAATGGTACATTATTAAACGTAGCATCAGACAGTCAGCTTAAGTAGATATTGTACAACAAACAGTCTAGGTACGCAAGACGAGTTTCTCTTCAACAGGGTGTACTAAATCACAAGTCATGTACAACAAATCAACTATTCATATTACAACATACAGCTTAATATCATGATATTAACAAGACCAAAATGTGTCAGACCTGTGTTGTGGGAACCTGTCTCTCCTGTGAGGTGTGTCACATTTACTTTACATCTTCCGGACAGAGAGGAATCACATGTCTATTAGGCAAATCCATCAACAGCCTGAACACCTGTGTGTGGGTGTTTATTTATTCCTCTGTGATGATATGTGGATTTGTGATTTTAGCAACTGGAATGGAGACGGAGAGAGAGAGAGGGGGGGGGGGGGGGGTGTTCTATATCAGTTAGCATCTCTTTGACTCCTTAGGCAGCCGGGTAGTTTCCCAGCTCTGTGGAGGTAGGTGAGGGACTGCACCAACCCACAGATTATAGTTATGTTGATGCTAACTAACAGACATACTGATGTCTGAGGTAGTCCATAAAAGGCAAATGATCTTTCAGGAGGAAAGCATCGTGGCCTAGCATCGTCCGGGTTAGGGATGGTTTGGCCACCAGGGACATCCTTATCTCATCGCACACTAGCGACTCCTGTGGCGGGCCAGGCGCAGTGCACGCTGACCAGCTCGCTAGGTTTACAGTTTCCTCTTTTCCTCTGTTTCCTCTTTTCCTCTGACACATTGGTGCGGCTGGCTTCCG
Source organism: Oncorhynchus mykiss (assembly GCF_057628025.1). Lineage (NCBI taxonomy): Eukaryota > Metazoa > Chordata > Actinopteri > Salmoniformes > Salmonidae > Oncorhynchus > Oncorhynchus mykiss. The sequence continues at coordinate 75,411,072 of NC_143031.1, forward strand.
GGTTGGATGCACGCTCTGTTAAGAAGCAGTGCGGCTTGGTTGAGTTGTGTTTCGGAGGATGCATGGCTCTTGACCTTCGCCTCTCCCGAGTCCGTACCGGAGTTGTAGCGATGAGACAAGACAGTAACTACTAACAATTGGATACCACGAAATTGGGGAGAAAAAGGGGATACATTTTTTTTTAAATGGTTGGGACAGTATATACAGTGGGGAGAACAAGTATTTGATACACTGCCGATTTTGCAGGTTTTCCTACTTACAAAGCATGTAGAGGTCTGTAATTTTTATCATAGGTACACTTCAACTGTGAGAGACAGAATATAAAACAAAAATCCAGAAAATCACATTGTAGGATTTTTAAGTAATTAATTAGCATTTTATTGCATGACATAAGTATTTGATACGTCATAAAAGCAGAACTTAGTATTTGGTACAGAAACCTTTGTTTGCAATTAGAGAGATCATACGTTTCCTGTAGTTCTTGACCAGGTTTCCACACACTGCAGCAGGGATTTTGGCCCACTCCTCCATACAGACCTTCTCCAGATCCATTCAATTGGCATGCTGACAGCAGGAATGTCCACCAGCGGTTGAATGATGGCCTAACCCGGCCAAAACATAACCCGGACGACGCTGGGCCAATTGTGCGCCACTGTATGTGACCGCCATGCAGTTCCTTAGTAAACTGCTGCGCCACTCGGGAGCCCATTATGAACTGTAACTCAGTAAAATCTTTGCCGTTGTTGCATGTTGCGTTTATATTTTTTGTTCAGCATATGTTTTGTTAAAATCCTGCTATGAGCCAATACAGGTGCATTCATCACTGACGGGCGATACATGTTTGATGAGATGCTGTAATCGTGTGTGACAGACAGACAGACAGGGACCTGAACTGTTGAATCAATCAGACTTCCTTTATTCCACACTTCTTATAAAACAAACAGCAATACAGTTCAATAGAGAACACCACTCAATAGTATAGAAGCAACAATAGTAGTATGTATTTTTGGGGTTACAATTTGTCAAACCAAGCAAAAAAGTTAGGATTCGTTTGGAATTGTGAGCATGAGGTGATAGTAAATTATCACAATGTAGCTCCCGAATTTCCACTTAGATGAATTAACAGCTATATACGACAAATACAACATTTCACAGACGCACCAATCACCCTCTATGCCCTGCTCTCTCTACACACACTGTTTATTTGAATGATTAACCACTTGTTACACATGTCAAAACCTCTAGATAGCATGAACAATGTGATTAAAGGAAATAGAACAGAATGATAACCTGATAAATGCAAGACAAACATTCCCCTACAGTGCAGTAATCCTTCTCTTTAACCCCAGATGCAGGTCAGTTTCCCAGCCCTGTGGAGGTAGAGGAGGGGCTGAGTAAAGCTAACCAACATGTTGAACGAGAAAGTCATTGGAGTCAGAATACACCTGAATGGTCTCTAAGAAATATGATCCTGAATGATTTCCCTGACGATCGTAGGATGGTATCAAGGTCCGTAGGATGATCTGGACGCTACAGGAGGCTCTTCTCTTCCTCAGGTTCCTTCCCTCCTCTTTTTCAACCTTTCTCTCCTTCCCTCCATCGCATGGACCTTCTTAGTACCCTCAGTATGAAAACAGGTCAATGAATAGAACTGGCCAATGTCATTATTACATTATTGACTGAAGTTACTGTGGCATTTCAATACAATAGTTTTCACTGTACCTCCTGCAACTTGTTCTTATCTGGGAAGAATGGACATCTATACTTCTGTCAAGGCGTTATGATCTGGCATCTACAGTACTTGTTCTCATAACAAGATGACACTCATCTAGACTAGACTATACTGTATTTGAGTAATGTATAGACATTTAAATTCAAATGAAATGCACCTGCCATTCAAAAAGACAATGTTTACATCAGGGGGGTCCACACTTTATTTTATCTCCAGAGTAGATGGAGCCCAAATGTATTTCTAGGAGTGTACACTGTCTGGGTTAGAATGTTAAGTCACAATGACACCATCAGCCAAGTCTCATGCACAGTCAGTCCCCGTACATTTAAATATCATTATGTAATCTTAGTGGCAGACAAGGACCCTCAGTTCAAAGTAGAACATAACATTAAGAAGAACACAAGTCATTACTTAATAATGAAGTTAAATGAATAGGTCTAATCCACTATCAAACCACCCCGTCCTAACTGTATAATTAATCATTAATAAAACAAACCAACATTCACTATAAAAGATAAACAAGTGATGCAGCTTTAGTTAACAACAACTCTAATGGTAACGGGCTGTTAAAACAAGAAGAACTTGATCAAATAAGAAGATAAGAGACATGGATTCTACGTCTTCGCCGCATCTACTTCTTTTCCACCAACGGTTGCAGGCACTAAGAAGTTAGACTGAGCAGCGGTACTGACAGAAATGTTATAATTCAATGCATATTTAACACAATGCTCTGTCATGTCCTAGCATTAGTTGGTCAAAATTAAACATGCTTTTAGTGCCCGCAACTGCAAGTCTAATGTGTCTCTGGCCCTCTACGGCATGACAGCCGTCCCTCTCTGTAGAGGTGCATCAGGGGTGAGACCATGACACTGAAGACGTTGACAATCTGCAACATGGGGATGACATTGCAGTTGTAGTCAAGACTGGATGACAGGGTGGTGTAACCAACGACAACTGGGATGGAGCTCGCCAAGATAACCACAAGGTTGGTTAAGATGATCCCAAAAGCTCTCTTCTTATGTGGGTCTGTTGTCCCCTGTTTCTTCTCTCCCCCTCTGCCTCCCTCTACCTCTCCTGGACCAGGCTGCTTCAGCACACGCAGGATGAAGAAGCAGCAGAGAGAAATGACGGCCACCCCAAGGCAATAGACACCACTGAGCACATAACCTGAGGTTTCTTCATAACCAAATAAAGAGATCAGAGAACATGCTAAAGCGAGCGACAGCACCCAGACCACGGTTGAACACACCACCCTGTACCTCCGGAGTCTATAATTGAGGAAAGACACAGGTTGGGCCACCGCCAGGTATCTCTCCACACAGATGCAGCTCTGGATCAGGGTCCTGCAGATCCAGGAGAGGTAATACAGGAAATACACAGTCTGACGTAACATTATAGCCTCCGGGATGAATAGGTAGCTGATGACCTCAAGGAGACTCTCGACACAGAACACCAGCTCCACTGCAAACAGGTTAATAGGGAAGACCTGGGTGGGTTTGAGACCTCCAGTGAGACTTCCACTCAGAGAGAGCCAGAGGCACCAGACCAGAGCTGGCATCCCAAGTAAAGAGCACAGGGCCTGGACAGCACCGGACAGCTTTGGCACAACATAGCCCTGGTCAACACAAACATCCCATTTGTCAAGGTCAGTGTGGTTTCCTGAAGAGTCATTCATCCTGGTGGAACAATATCTGGGCCCACTGAGATATGAGAGAGGGCAGATTACAAGATTCATCACTTTAGGTTTTAATATATTGAAAAAACTGATGCAATATAGTGATGTAAACATACATAAAATACTTAGATACACGTAGATCTACTGTTATGTCAGTCAAAGTATTGTGCATTGTCTCAGAAAGTCTGAATGAAAACATAAAGAGGAGAAGTAAAACGGTTAGCTGAACATAACATGTTAAAATGTAAAATAACCTACCCGACTTGTTTCGGTAAAATAGAGGCCTTTCCTTATTATTTTCGTGGTTGTCCCTCCTGCAGAAGGCTGTGTCCGACCTGGTAGAACATCATCTACATGTTTCAGCCAACACTCTCAGTCCTTTGTTCTTCCTAACATATCATATGTTGCATTAATTACATAAAAACACACACACACACACATAAACAGAGCTGTGGGCATTTATGAATTGATCACAATTGTGTGATTAGTTTACATCAAGTCATTATTTTGCAAGGAATCAGATTACAACGTATCATGAACAAAACACAGATTAAAAAAATTGTATGTTGCACGCAAGCACATACATGCACAAAAACACACACACAAAAGGAACTTCAACCTGCTCAGAGATGTGCATTTTGTCCTAAGCATCATCACTCAGCACCTGTCTGTCCCAGCCAAAGGTTAATCCAGACTCTGTCACTTTACATAATCAAATCATATGGGCCTCAGACATACACAATACTAGTCTGTCGTTTGGATTCTGGATCTCTCTCTAATCACATAGTGAATACAATATAGGCTTGTACTTACAGGTAAACCATATGTGATATATTCATTTAAAACCATACATTCTATGTTTAAACACCAGAAATCAAACAAGTTAAATCTGTTTTAATTAAATGTATTAATCAAGATCTACATGTCGGTAGTGTTAATACTACTAGAGTGATAATACTATAAAGAGTGTTAATGTGTGAAATGTGTGGTTAGTTTTAATAGTATGGTACTATGTTATAATTCAGTAGTAAAGTAATATTATGTGGGCTAGTAAGTAGTAACTTGTCATTCAGTCATGGTTTCTGTCCAGTTTACATGTATAAGGAGTTGCCAGTAAGTAGTAACTTGTCATTCAGTCATGGTTTCTGTCCAGTTTACATGTATAAGGAGTTGCCAGTAAGTAGTAACTTGTCATTCAGTTATGGTTTCTGTCCAGTTTACATGTATAAGGAGTTGCCAGTAAGTAGTAACTTGTCATTCAGTTGTGGTTTCTGTCCAGTTTACATGTATAAGGAGTTGCCAGTAAGTAGTAACTTGTCATTCAGTCGTGGTTTCTGTCCAGTTTACATGTATAAGGAGTTGCCAGTAAGTAGTAACTTGTCATTCAGTCATGGTTTCTGTCCAGTTTACATGTATAAGGAGTTGCCAGTAAGTAGTAACTTGTCATTCAGTCGTGGTTTCTGTACAGTTTACATGTATAAGGAGTTGTCAGTAAATAGAGAGAAAAGCATTAGATTTTAAATTCTGACTTCCTCAAGATTTAGGGTTCTAATGATCCCTAAAACACTAACATGTTGATTAAAATCTAGTTTATTTGTGTCTGTGTGTAGATTATTTGTAAAACACGGAAATATTGAAGATCACAATGACTTGTTTTAATATATTATTGGCAAAATACTGAAGCAATATACTGTTGCAAAGACACATAAAATATACTTTGATGTCTCTTGTCAGTCAAAGCATTGTGCATTGTCTCAGGAAGTTTGAACGGAAACATGAAGAGGAGATGTAAAACAATTAGCCTGAGAAAACATACTCAGAGATGTTAAAATGTCAAATTACCTACCCTAATTGTTTTGGTAAGTCAGACCCTGATTCACAATATCTGTGGTTCTCTCTCCTTCAGAAGGCTGTGTCCAACCCGGTGGAACATCAGCTACGCACGCACGCACGGACGCACACACACACACAGGTTACATTTCAACATGCCCAGGGATTTGCATTTTTGAATAAGCATCATCACTCAGCACCTGTCTAACCCAGCCCCAGGTTAACCCAGCCACCTGCAAGGGCTGACACTTTCACCTTACATAATGAAATCATATGGACTTCAGCCATACATAGTATTAGTCTGTTGTTTGGATTCTGGATCTCTAATCACACAGTGAATACAGTATAGATTTTCACATACATGTAATCAATATGTGATATGTTCATTTAAAAAACATACATTCTATGTTTAAACACACACCCTTTTTCAAAAGAGTGAAATGTTTTTTAATTAATCACGATCTAAAATATACTTACATATCTGTAGTGTTAATAATGCTAGCGTTATAATACTATATAGAGTGTTGATGTGTGAAATGTAGTTCGTTTTAATAGTATGGTACTATGTTATAATTCAGTAGTAAAGTAATATTATGTAGGCTAGTAAGGAGTAGCTTGTCATTCAGTCATGGTAATGATTATTGAATAATATTCATGTGTTTATAGACATGCATAAGGATTTGCCATAATATGGAGTGACATAAGGTTTGAAATTCTGACAACCACGTCCTTTTTGATTTCCAAGGGTCCCAGAACCACTGACATGTTGAGTAAAATCTTTTTTTTTGTTGTAGTTTTCCTTTAAAACACAAAAATATTGAAGATCAGAATCAACTCCAGAATTAGGCATTCCCACTGGGCACAGTTCAAAGCCTAGTTTTGATTTAAAGTTGGATGTTGTCAGTTAACGTGTATTCAAAGTGCAATCAACAAAAACTGTTAACTATGTCATTGGATATAGGTTAAAAGATGGGTGGAAAAAGACGTCAGCTACCATCCTACTGAGGATGGTGGCTGACTCTATAGCCACTCCTATCTGTCATATCTTTAATCTGAGCCTATAGGAAAGTGTTTGTCCTCAGGCCTGGAGGGAAGGGAAAGTCATTTGGATACCCAAGAGGTGTAAAGCAGTCTTTATTGGCTGTAACAGCAGACCTATCAGCTTGCTGCCAGCTCTTCGCAAACTCTTGGGAAAAAATGGTGTTTGACCAAATACATTGCTATATCTCTGTAAAAAAATTAACAACAGACTTTCAGCATACTTATAGAGAAAATGCAGTCAACATGTACTGCACTGACACAAATGACTGTTGATTGGCTGAAAGAAATTGATAATAGGAAGATTGTGGGAGCTGTACTGTTAGATTTCAGTGCAGCCTTTGATGTTATTGACAATAACCTGTTGTGGCGCAGCGGTCTAAAGCGCTGCATCTCAGTGCAAGAGGCATCATTACAGTGCCTGGTTCGAGTCCAGGCTGTATCACATCCTGCCATGATTGGGAGACTTGTTGGGCGGCACACAGTTAGCCCAGCTTTGTCCCAGTTGACAGGGGTGGTCTGTCATTATAAGTAAGAATTTGTACTTAATTAACTGACTTGCCTAGTTAAATAAAAGTAAAAAATCATGTGATTCACACTGACGATGTCATTGGTAGCGCTTGCCTAGTTAAATAAGGTTTAAATGTAAAAAAATAAGTAATTTCACATACAGTATGTTGATGCTGGCAATGATGAATATGAAGTTAGACACTTCTCAAATGTCCCATCAAGTAACCTTCTGTCTTATGTCTTACTATACAAAATGTAAAATATGATACTTATATGAGTGTGCCCTATTTACTATGTTGTGGCTAGTCTATGAGACCAGGCTGGCTATACAGCATGTAATACAAGTTAAGAGATGACATTGCAAAGTTAAAATTGTGTTATATATATTTTATGGTTAGATCTTGTGAAACCAAGCAAAACAGTCAGGAATAGGTCGTAATTGTGAGCATGAGGTGACAGTAAATTCTTTACCGGACCTGATCAGCACGCTCAGTATGAAGACACTGCAGAACACATCAGTGAACAGAATCACAGCGAAGATACCAGCGTTGAACTCGATGCAGCCTTCGGTAGCGCCCATTGAACCAAAGAGGCCGAGTGTCATCAACCATGCCATGATCACACATGCTGCCCTGTACCTCAGGAGTCTGTACTTGAGGGAGACCACAGGGTAGATCACGGCCAGGTAGAGCTCCACACAGATGCAGCACTGGAACAGGGACCGTCCAAACTTTTGATGAAGAGGACATTGGTGACCAATAGTGGTGTGTAGAAGATTCATGACAGACTGGTTGACGTTGAAGAGCTCCTGTTTCACCTGGACTGAAGGGCCGCCAGCCACTAGCCACAGGTACCAGTTGTTGGTAACCAGGCTAGGAGGCAGTTGAACACCTCTGTTCCCAGTTAGACTGGCAGACAGGTGGGACACACCGAGCACCATCATATTAATTTAAGTCTGGGAGTCGTGAAAATAGGAGTTTGGTTCCTTCATTGCTGCATATCCTCTGTTACTTTATTCTCTGAAGAATAGGAAGACCTGTGTTCTAAGACAACGAGGCTGAGAGAGAAAATCAAGAGAAGAGATAAGTAGTAACCTCTAGAGTGGTTTAACACAGTGTAAAATAAGTTTATCCTCACAGGAAGTAAGCTAATACTCATGGATAGACAATGTTATTATTACAAAATGAGAATAATAGTATAAATAATTATTTATTTCAGCTTTTATTTCTTTCATCAAATTCCCAGTGGGTCAGAAGTTTACATACACACAATTAGTATTTGGTAGCATTGCTTTTAAATTATTTAACTTGGGTTAAACGTTTCGGTTAGCCTTCCACAAGCTTCCCACAATAAGTTGTGTGAATTTTGGCCCATTCCTCCTGACAGAGCTGGCGTAACTGAATCAGGTTTGTAGGCCTCCTTTCTCGCACATGCTGTTTCAGTTCTGCCCACACATTTTCTATGGGATTGAGGTCAGGGCTTTGTGATGGCCACTCCAATACCTTGACATTGTTGTCCTTAAGCAGTTTTTCAATAACTTTGGAAGATTGCTTGTGGTCATTGTCCATTTGGAAGACCCTTTTGTGACCGAGCTTTAACTTCCTGACTGATGTCTTGAGATGTTGCATCAATATATCCACATAATTTTCAAACCTCATGATGCCATCTATTTTGTGAAGTGTACCAGTCCCTCTTGCTGCAAAGCACCCCCACAACATGATGCTGCCACCCCTGTGCTTCATGGTTGGGATGGAGTTATTTGGCTTGCAAGCCTCCTCCTTTTGCCTCCAAACATAACAATGGTCATTTTGGCCAAACAATTCTATTTTTGTTTCATCAGACCAGAGGAAATTCCTCCAAAAAGTACGATCTTTGTCCCCATGTGCAGTTGCAAACCATACTCTGGCATTTTTTATGGCAGTTTTGGAGCAGTGGCTTCTTCCTTGCTGAGGGGCCTTTCACGTTTTGTCGATATAGGACTCGTTTTACAGTGGATATAGATACTTTTGTACCCGTTTCCTCCAGCATCTTCACAAGGTCCTTTGCTGTTGTTCTGGGAATGATTTGCACTTTTCCCACCAAAGAACTTTCTTCTCTAGGAGACAGAACGCATCTACTTCCTGAGTGGTATGATGGCTGCGTGGTCACATGGTGTTTCTACTTGCGTACTATTGTTTGTACGGATTAACGTGGTACCTTCAGGCGTTTGGAAATTGCTCCCAAGGATGAACCAGACTTGTGGAGGTCTACAATTTTTTTCTGAGGTCTTGGCTGATTTCTTTAGATTTTCCATTGATGTCAAGCAAATAGGCACTGAGTTTGAAGGTAGGCCTTGAAATACATCCACAGGTACACCTCCAATTGACTCAAATGATGTCAATTAGCCTATCAGAAGCTTCTAAAGCCATGAGATCATTTTCTGTGTGTGTGTAAACTTAGTGTATGTAAACTTCTGACCCACTGGAATTGTGATACAGTGAATTATAAGTGAAATAATCTGTCTGTAAACAATTCTTACTTGTTTCATGCACCAAGTAGATGTCCTAACTGACTTGCCACAACTGTAGTTTGTTAAGAAGAATTTGTGGAGTGGTTGAAAAAAAAGTTTTAATGACTCCAACCTAAGTGTAAGTAAACTTCCGACTTCAACTGTACGTTGTATACAAAATGACATACTCTATAATGCTGAACAAATAATGCAGCTTAAGTTAACATACACACATCGTTGTGCATTGAGCACAAATTTTATGATGAGTTTACATGAACTCATTTTATTTGGCTTGAAATTCTACCCTTTTACACGCGATCACGCACTCGTACATATGCAATTTCAGCCTGCTCAGGGATTTGCATTTTGGCTGAGCATAAAGGGAAGCACCATCACTCATATCACTCAGCACCTGTTTGTCCCAGCCACAGGTTAACCCAGCCACCTGCCAGGGCTGACTCTCACCTTACATAATCAAATCATATGGGCTTCAGCCTATTTATTACAAAACAAAGGAACTAAGGTCAGAACTTGACAAATCAAGTCTGCCCAAATGTCCCGAATTGGTCAATTGATGCATTTTCAAGTAAATAACTATAGAGAACATACAAAAATGATATGGTAATAAAAAATGTACGTTTACACACTCTCAGGAAGGACATACATGATGCATAATTAGCTGCTCTACAAGAAAAGACACTAACCTTCACACATCTAGATGGCCGGGCGCAGTGGCTGTGGGTCCAGAAACAGCAGGGGTTCACACTGTAGAACCCAGTTCCTACATTTGAATATAAAAATGGATTTTATCAAACAAAACTGTGGTACATTTTATCTCTGGGACCCCCAGGGTGACAAATCAGAGCAAGCATATTTATTCCTTTTTTTAACTAGACAAGTCAGTTAAGAACTAATTCTTTAAGTTACTAGTCCAACACTCTAACCACTTGCCGCCCCTGAATGTAAATACATGATTTACCTTCAGAGGTGAATGTATCAAACCAGTTGCCGTGATAAAATGTTTTTGTTGTTATGCTCTCTTCAAACAATACCATGGTATTTTTTTTCCACTGTAATAGCTACTGTAAATTGGACAATGCAGTAGGATTAACAATAATTTAAGCGTTTTGCACATATAAGCCCTGGAAAGTTACTTACAACATCATTCAAGTCACATTAGCGCACGTTAACAACATCTAGTCACATTGGCGCACGTTAACAACAACTGTCCCGGTATAGGGACACCAATCAATTAGCGCTTAACTGACTTGCCTAGTTAAATAAAGGTTAACTTAAACATACATTTTCTTTAAACAACAATGCTCTGTTGCTGATGACAAGGGACGAATGCAGGAGCAGTTAATAGAAGCAGACCAAGACACACTGTTTTTTTTTTTATTAATACAGTGCCTTGCGAAAGTATTCGGCCCCCTTGAACTTTGCGACCTTTTGCCACATTTCAGGCTTCAAACATAAAGATATAAAACTGTATTTTTTTGTGAAGAATCAACAACAAGTGGGACACAATCATGAAGTGGAACGACATTTATTGGATATTTCAAACTTTTTTAACAAATCAAAAACTGAAAAATTGGGCGTGCAAAATTATTCAGCCCCCTTAAGTTAATGCTTTGTAGCGCCACCTTTTGCTGTGATTACAGCTGTAAGTCGCTTGGGGTATGTCTCTATCAGTTTTGCACATCGAGAGACTGACATTTTTTCCCATTCCTCCTTGCAAAACAGCTCGAGCTCAGTGAGGTTGGATGGAGAGCATTTGTGAACAGCAGTTTTCAGTTCTTTCCACAGATTCTCGATTGGATTCAGGTCTGAACTTTGACTTGGCCATTCTAACAACTGGATATGTTTATTTTTGAACCATTCCATTGTAGATTTTGCTTTATGTTTTGGATCATTGTCTTGTTGGAAGACAAATCTCCGTCCCAGTCTCAGGTCTTTTGCAGACTCCATCAGGTTTTCTTCCAGAATGGTCCTGTATTTGGCTCCATCCATCTTCCCATCAATTTTAACCATCTTCCCTGTCCCTGCTGAAGAAAAGCAGGCCCAAACCATGATGCTGCCACCACCATGTTTGACAGTCTGGATGGTGTGTTCAGCTGTGTTGCTTTTACGCCAAACATAACGTTTTGTATTGTTGGTTTCATCTGACCAGAGCACCTTCTTCCACATGTTTGGTGTGTCTCCCAGGTGGCTTGTGGCAAACTTTAAACAACACTTTTTATGGATATCTTTAAGAAATGGCTTTCTTCTTGCCACTCTTCCATAAAGGCCAGATTTGTGCAATATACGATTGTTGTCCTATGGACAGAGTCTCCCACCTCAGCTGTAGATCTCTGCAGTTCATCCAGAGTGATCATGGGCCTCTTGGCTGCATCTCTGATCAGTCTTCTCCTTGTATGAGCTGAAAGTTTAGAGGGACGGCCAGGTCTTGGTAGATTTGCAGTGGTCTGATACTCCTTCCATTTCAATATTATCACTTGCACAGTGCTCCTTGGGATGTTTAAAGCTTGGGAAATCTTTTTGTATCCAAATCCGGCTTTAAACTTCTTCACAACAGTATCTCGGACCTGCCTGGTGTGTTCCTTGTTCTTCATGATGCTCTCTGCGCTTTTAACGGACCTCTGAGACTATCACAGTGCAGGTGCATTTATACGGAGACTTGATTACACACAGGTGGATTGTATTTATCCTCATTAGTCATTTAGGTCAACATTGGATCATTCAGAGATCCTCACTGAACTTCTGGAGAGAGTTTGCTGCACTGAAAGTAAAGGGGCTGAATAATTTTGCACGCCCAATTTTTCAGTTTTTGATTTGTTAAAAAAGTTTGAAATATCCAATCAATGTCGTTCCACTTCGTGATTGTGTCCCACTTGTTGTTGATTCTTCACAAAAAAATACAGTTTTATATCTTTATGTTTGAAGCCTCCCCAAGATTTTTCCCCATGATCAATCTACACGCAATACCCCATTATAAAAAGAAAAACAGGTATTTAGACATTTTTGCAAATTTATTACAAATAAAAAACTGATTACATAAGTATTCTGACCCTTTGCTTAGTACAATATTGAAGCACCTTTGGAAGTGATTACAGCCTCAAGTCTTTTTGGGTATGACGATACATGCTTGGCCCACCTGTATTTTGGGAGTTTCTCCCATTCTTCTCAGCAGATCCTCTCAAGCTCTGTCAAGTGGGATGGGGAGCGTCATTGCACAGTTATTTTCAGGTCTCTCCAGAGATGTTAAATCGGGTTCAAGTTGGGCCACTCAAGGACATTCAGAGACTTGTCCAGATGCTACTCCTGCATTTTCTTGGCTGTTTGCTTAGGTTCGCTGTCCTGTTGGAGGATGAAAGTTCACCCCAGTCTGAGGTCCTGAGTGCTCTGGAGCAGGTTTTCATCAAGGATCTCTCTGTACAACGCTCCATTCATCTTTCCCTCAATCCTGACTAGTCTCCAAGTCCCTGCCGCTGAAAAGCGTCCCCACAGCATGATACTGCCACCACCATGCTTCACCGTAGAGATAGTGCTTGTCTCTAACCCCCCCCCCACCCCCCCCCCCCCACCCCCCAGGTGTCACCCATCTTCCCCATTATCCCCCGTGTACTTATACCTGTGTTTTCTTTCTGGGCCAGTTAATACCAGCTTTTTCCCTTGCTCCTGTCTTTGCTATAGTCCCTGTTTCCTAGTTTCCAGGTTTTGACCTTTCCTGCCTGCCCTGACCCTGAGCCTGCCTGCCGTCCTGTACCTTTGCCTCTACTCTGGATTACCGACCTCTGCCTGATCTGACCCTGAGCCCGCCTGCTGTTCTGGTGTCTTACACCCTCCCTGGATTATTGACTCCTGCCTGCCTGGACCTGTCGTTTGCCTACCCCTGTTTAACGAATAAACTTTTGTTTCTTCAACACTGTCTGCACCTGGGTCATACCTTATAACGTGATCGTACGAACTGGCCATGACTAACACAGAAGACTTGGACCAGCTCTGCAATGCCATCTCTTCCCAAGGAGCCACCATTGGTAGGTAAGAGGTGTTGCTTCGTGGTCTAATGGAAGGGTTCCAGGCCGTGGCTGAACGTCATGAACTAGCATTGGACACATTGCAGGAGCAATTTCATGGGCTGTCTACTAGGCAGCCTACCATCACGGTAACCTCCCAGCCCCTCAGTTACCCGGCTGGTAGCAGTGCCGTCCCCCCGTTTCCTGGGAACCCCTCCTCTTACCTCCCCCGGAATGCTTTGATGGAGAGTCGGGGGGCACCTGTCAGGCATTTCTCGCTCTGTGTTCCCTCGTCATGGAGCTGCAGCCTTCCTCCTTCCCCTCGGACCGCTCTAAGATACTGTACCTCATCACACTGATGTCCGGGAGGGCCCTCACCTGGGCTACGGCCATTTGGGAGCAACAGTCTGCTTCAGTATGGAGGGTTTCATGGTGGAGGTTTAAACCGTTTTTGAGGCTCCAGTGTCCTGGAGAAAGGCTGCCCGGAAGTTACTCCAGCATCGGCAGGACTCCCTCAGTGTGGCAGACTATGCAGTGAATTTCCGCGCACTCGCAGTGGAGGGTGAGTAAAGGACGAGCTTGCAGCCCAGGAACTACCGACGGATCTCGACTAAAAGACTATGTTGGCTGTCATGCAAATAGCTAATGAAAACATCAGGCAGGTTCCCAATGTTAAAAAAAAGTACATTTGTTTTCCAGTGTCCCTGTCTGGGTTTGCATCTTCCTAAAGGTGATACAATTAGCCAAGACAGGTGCATTTATCACTGAAGGGGCATTTATATTTGATGAAATGCTGTAATCACAAGTGACAGACAGGGACCTGAACTGTTGAATCAATCAAATGTGCTTTATTCCACACTTCTTTTAAAACTTACAGCTATACATCTCAACAGAGAACATCAGTCAAAAGTAGAGAAACAAATGCTTGCACCATGAAATGCAAGTTAAAAGATGCTTTTGCAAAGTTAAAATAGTAGTATATATCTTTCGAGGTTACATTTTGTCAAAGAAAAACAGTTAGGGGTAGGTTGGAATTGTGAGAATGAGGTGTAAAATCGACAAAATGTTAACGCTAATTTTACTCAGCTATACAACAACAAATAAAATGGCAATTTTACACACACAAATCCCCTCCTCCAAACACACACTTGAATATAACCATAAACCACTTACTGTATTGAAAATGTTAAAACCTCTAAACAGTAATGGAGTTATCCTTCTCTTGTTATAGAGAAGAAGTTATCCTTCTCTCCATCAAAAATGATGGAAGTATATATGGGGATACTTTGGTGCCTAAAATAAAGTGTATATATATATGAGTATATACAGTGCCTTGCGAAAGTATTCGGCCCCCTTGAACTTTGCGACCTTTTGCCACATTTCAGGCTTCAAACATAAAGATATAAAACTGTATTTTTTTGTGAAGCATCAACAACAAGTGGGACACAATCATGAAGTGGGACGACATTTATTGGATATTTCAAACTTTTTTAACAAATCAAAAACTGAAAAATTGGGAGTGCAAAATTATTCAGCCCCTTTACTTTCAGTGCAGCAAACTCTCTCCAGAAGTTCAGTGAGGATCTCTGATCCAATGTTGACCTAAATGACTAATGAGGATAAATACAATCCACCTGTGTGTAATCAAGTCTCCGTATAAATGCACCTGCACTGTGATAGTCTCAGAGGTCCGTTAAAAGCGCAGAGAGCATCATGAAGAACAAGGAACACACCAGGCAGGTCCGAGATACTGTTGTGAAGAAGTTTAAAGCTGGATTTGGATACAAAGCTTTAAACATCCCAAGGAGCACTGTGCAAGTGATAATATTGAAATGGAAGGAGTATCAGACCACTGCAAATCTACCAAGACCTGGCCGTCCCTCTAAACTTTCAGCTCATACAAGGAGAAGACTGATCAGAGATGCAGCCAAGAGGCCCATGATCACTCTGGATGAACTGCAGAGATCTACAGCTGAGGTGGGAGACTCTGTCCATAGGACAACAATCAGTCGTATATTGCACAAATCTGGCCTTTATGGAAGAGTGGCAAGAAGAAAGCCATTTCTTAAAGATATCCATAAAAAGTGTTGTTTAAAGTTTGCCACAAGCCACCTGGGAGACACACTAAACATGTGGAAGAAGGTGCTCTGGTCAGATGAAACCAAAATTGAACTTTTTGGCAACAATGCAAAACGTTATGTTTGGGGTTAAAAGCAACACAGCTGAACACACCGTCCCCACTGTCAAACATGGTGGTGGCAGCATCATTGTTTGGGCCTGCTTTTCTTCAGCAGGGACAGGAAGATGGTTAAAATTGATGGGAAGATGGATGGAGTCAAATACAGGACCATTCTGGAAGAAAACCTGATGGAGTCTGCAAAAGACCTGAGACTGGGACGGAGATTTGTCTTCCAACAAGACAATGATCCAAAACATAAAGCAAAATCTACAATGGAATGGTTCAAAAATAAACATATCCAGGTGTTAGAATGGCCAAGTCAAAGTCCAGACCTGAATCCAATCGAGAATCTGTGGAAAGAACTGAAAACTGCTGTTCACAAATGCTCTCCATCCAACCTCACTGAGCTCGAGCTGTTTTGCAAGTAGGAATGGGATTGATTTGTTAAAAAAGTTTGAAATATCCAATAAATGTCGTTCCACTTCATGATTGTGTCCCACTTGTTGTTGATTCTTCACAAAAAAATACAGTTTTATATCTTTATGTTTGAAGCCTGAAATGTGGCAAAAGGTCGCAAAGTTCAAGGGGGCCGAATACTTTCGCAAGGCACTGTAGGTTGGAATTGTGAGAACGCTAATTTCACTCAGCTACACAACAACTAATAACTTGCCAATTTTACACACAAAAATCACCCTCCCCAAACAGACTGTTGAGTTTAACCATAATCCACTTACTGAATAAAACATGTAAAAACCCTTAACAATATAATTAAAAGTAATGGTACTGGATGATAACCTGAGAAATGGAGTCATGTACAGTTGAAGTCGAAAGTTTACATACACTTAGGTTGGAGTCATTAACTCATTTTTCAACCACTCCACAAATGTCTGGTTAACAAACTATCGTTTTGGCAAGTCCGGTAGGACATCTACTTTGTGCATGACACAAGTAATGTTTCCAACAATTTATTACAGACAGATTACTTCACTTAGAATTCACTGTATCACAACTCCAGTGGGTCAGAAGTTGACATACACTAAGTTGACTATGTCTTTTAAACAGCTTGGAAAAGACCAGAACACGATCTCATGGCTTTAGAAGCTTCTGATAGGCTAACTGACATCATTTGAGTCAATTGGAGGTGTACCTGTATTTCAAGGCCTACCTTCAAACTCAGTGCCTTTGCTTGACATCATGGGAAAATCCAAAGAAATCAGTCATTTGGAGAAATGTCCTCTGGTCTGATGGAACAAAATACTCCCAAAGTTGAGTCAAAATGTCTTCAGGACAACAAAGTCAAGGTATTGGAGTGGCCATCACAAAGCCCTGACCTCCATCTTGTAGAACATTTGTGAGCAGCACTGAAAAAGCGTGTGCGAGCAAGGAGGCCTAGAAAACCTGACTTAGTTACACCAGCTCTGTCAGGAGGAATGGGCCAAAATTCACCCAACTTATTGTGGGAAACTTGTGGAAGGCTAACCAAATTGTTTGACCCATGTTAAACAATACAAAGCCAATGCAACCAAATACTAATTGAATGTATGCAAACTTCTGACCCACTGGGAATGTGATGACAGAAATAAAAGCTGAAATAAATAATTTTCTCTATTATTCTGACATTTCACATTCTTAAAATAAAGTGGTGATCCTAACTTTCCTAAAACCTGGCATTTTTAGTTGGATTAATTGTCAGGAATTGTGAAAAACTGAGTTTAAATGTATTTGGCTAAGGTGTATGTAAACTTCCGACTTCAACTGTATGTTTTAAACTACAGATGCAGGTACCAAGATGTGATCTGCGCCGCGGCATTAGAAGAATGGTAATAAAATGTACTGCAATGCTATATCCTCTCTTAGCAATAATTTGTCACACAAACCTGTACTTTTTGTGCCTGCAAATGTAAGTCTAACGTAACTCTGGCCCTCTTCGGCATGGCAGCCTTCCCTCTCGGTTGAGATGCAGAAGGGGCGAGATCATGACACTGAAAATGTTAACAATCAATAACATAGGGAAGACATTGCAGATTATGCCAGAACTGGATGACAGGGTGGCCCAACCAACAACCACCGGGATGGAGCTTCCCAAGATGATCACCAGGTTGGTTAAGACGATCCCAAAAGCTCTCATTTTATGTGGGTCTGTCGTCCGCTGTTTCTTCTCTCCGCCTCTTCCCCCCTCTACCTCTCCTGGACCAGGCTGCTTCAGCACACGCAGGATGAAGAAGCAACAGAGTGAAATAACAGCCACTCCAAGGCAATAGACACCAATGAGCACGTAAGCTGCGGCTTCTTCATGACCCATTGTAGTGACAGGAGAACATGCAAAAGCGAGCGACAGCAGCCAGATCACGGTTGAACACACCACCCTGTACCTCCGGAGTCTGTACTTGAGGAAAGCCACAGGTTGGGCCACCGCCAGGTATCTCTCCACACAGATGCAGCTCTGGAGCAGGGGCCTGCAGGTCCAGGTGGGGTAATACAGGACATAAATAGCCTGCCGTAGCAAGACATTCTGGCTAATTAGGTAGCTGACCATCTCAAGGAGACCCTCGACACAGAACACCAGCTCCACTGCAAACAGGTTAATTGAGAAGATATGGGTGGGTTTGACACCTCCAGAGAGACTTCCACTCAGAGAGAGCCAGAGGCACCAGACCAAGGCTGGCGTCCCCAGGAGGAAGCACAGGGTCTGTGCAGAATGGCAAAGCACTGGCACAACATAGCCCTGGACCAAGCAAACATCCCACTTGTCAAGGTAAGTGTGGTTTCCTGAAGAATCATTCATCCTATTGGGACAATATCCAAGCCCTCTGAGATATGAGAGAGAGGGTAGAGTATACGATTCGTGATTATGTTTTCAGATATTGTTGGCAAAATACTGATGCAATATACTGAAACTAACATACCCAAAAATGTTTAGACATACGTAGGTCTACTGTTATGTCAGTCAAAACATTTTGCATTGTCCCAGAAGTCAATTAAAACATGAGATGTAAAGTGTTTAGTCGAAGATCACGTACATGTTAAAATGTTAAATAACCTACCCTAGTTGGTTTGGCAACTCGAACCTTGGTATGCGATATTCGTAGTTCTCCAACCCAGTTGTACAACACTGACATGCATGAGTGATTTTAGACAAAGCTCTCTCTCCTGTGTTCTTCCTAACAAGTCACTTGTTATTTACATAAACACACCTGTGGGCGTTGATGAATTGAGCACCATTGCATGATGGTCATTTTATTTGACTGGAAGTCCTATCAAAACGTATCGTTAGGATTTGCTTGCACATGCGCACATACACATTCAGGCACGCACACGCACACACGCACCCGCTCACTCACACACAAACAGATGCAATTTCAACCTGCTCAGGGATTTGCATTTTGGCCTGAGCAGAGATGGAAGCAGCATCATTCAAATCACTCAGCACCTGTCTGCCCCTGCCACAGTTTGTCCAGCCACCTGGAAGGGCTGACTCTTTCACCTTACATAATCAAATCATATGGGCTTCAGACAGACATAGTATTAATCTGGATTCTGGATCTCTCTCTAATTGCATAGTGCATAGATTATAGGTTTGTACTTAATAAAAAAAAAAAACGTTATTATTATTCATATTTTGTTTATCATGATCTAAAATAGTCACATGGCTGTAGAGTTAATAAACCTTCCGTGCTAATACTGTATAGAGTGTTAATGTGTAGTTAGTTTTAACAGTATGGTACAGTATGTTATAATTCAGTAACAAAGTAATAGAATGCAGGATAGTAAGTAGTAGCTTGTCATTCAGACAGTGTTATGGTAATGTGTATTAAGCAACTGCCCCTAAAAAGCAACTTCTCTTTTTAAACAGCCTATGTGGCATCAATATGTCAGAAGCATTTATTCCCGTGTGAAAATGTTCTACAAATTATAAATTGGATGATTTAGTTAAACTCAGAGCTGGTCCTGACCTCCCCGAGGCCCTAAGCAAAATACTGCTAAGGGGCCCTCCTACCTCACTTGTGAGACATGTAAACAATTTGCAAGTGCCACACAGTCCTGACACCCCAGTGCTCCCACTCCAATCATTCCTTCTTTAAAACAGTTTGCTCCATCTGTCGGCCTAGTAGACCTATACAAAACAGAATGAGGTATAAACAGACAATATTTATTGACTAGAATATTTTCTATAGAATCTTCTTAGGGATAGCTGCCTTTTTTTCAATTTTCACCCACAACGACATACCCAAATCTAACTGCCTGTAGCTCCTGACGCAAGGATATGCATATTATTGGTACCATTTGAAAGAAAACACTTTGACGTTTGTGGAAATGTGATTTGAATGTAGGAGAATGTAACACAATAGATCTGGAAGAAGAAAATACAAAGTAAAAAGCAACTGTTTTCTTTTTTTTCTACCACCATCTTTGAAATGCAACAGAAAGGCCCCATATCTTGCCATCACTCTGGTTGTAATTCCTATGGAGTCCACAAGATGGCAGCAGTGTATGTGCAAAGATTCAGATGGATAACTCGAAGTATGAGCAAACTTCATAACTTTTAGTGTGAAGTCACCCAGGTACATTTGGGCAAATCGTGAAGGAGACATTCACATTCACATTAAATTTTTATCGTCAAAGAATATCGTCAAATCGGTGTACTTGGACTTTGATTTAGCTTTTCCAGTATTAGTAGCCATATTATAATTTGCAAAACACCCAGTTTTCATAACTTCATAACTCTCCATATTCTTATAATTTTTCTTCAAAAGGAAAAGGCTTGCTGTCGCACAAGGTTAGCAGCTACACTTAGCGACAGATACGGGGTTTCCCGACACTCCCATAAAGCCCAGCTCATTAGCTATCTAGCTAGCTTTGTTTGACCCGATTGGTGCTTATTTGACAAAGTTATTGTCAATCAAGTGAAGACTGCCCACGTAATCGGCGTACCATGAAGGTGTCGCTCTCTGACCAAATTTGGTGTCCTATAGGATATACTACACCCCTCACGATGTAGTGAAGTCTAGTTACGTTCTAGGATCTCTGAGGAATAAATACGAATGTGATTTGACTAGTTGAAACAATGTTTAGGGTTACATTTTCACAGATTCCTTTATCTGCAAATTGAACGAGTGGAAATACAAAATCGATTGTGCATGCTATATGGACCTTTTTAGGATATGAAAAGATTTTATCAAACAAAACGACACTTCATGTTCTCTCTGGGACCCTTTGGATGATAAATCAGAGCAAGATTTCAGAATGTAAGTATACGTTTTATCAAACCTATTGTGTTGAAATAAAGTGTTTTGTTGTTAGGAGCTCTCCTCAAACAATAGCATGGCATTGTTTTACAGTAATAGCAACTGTAAATTGGACGGTGCAGTTATATTAACAAGAATTTAAGCTTTCAGGCAATATAAGACACTTATACTGTATGTACCGTCATTTGTTGTTTCTCTAAATTCTGCGATCGTGACACAAGGCTCTGCATGATTTACAACTGTCCCGTTAACGGGACGCCTATCCCTAAGAAGTTTTCAAGATATAACACTGAGCTTTGGCTCTGCTGCCTGGTATTTAGTCCAGTCCTCCCAATATTATACAATTAGCTTTGTATAGACAATGTAAACATAAGCCTATAGGCTATGGCTGCAGCTATATGTCTCAAAATAGTAAAATAAAACCTATACAGCTGTGTGATTAACTTTGGTTCCCTCTACAGCCTGGCATTTTCAGCATCAGCATGGTCACCAGTCTATCTGGACTGTCTGGAGGATTTTGAGAAAGTTCATCAGGAGACTCATAGCTGAAATGCCTCTTGCTGTTTCTCAGTGTCATCTCTTTCAGAACAGCCTCCACATTAATTTCTTCACAAATACTTTTAGCTGTTGTCTGGACCTCAGAGAATCAGGTTTCCCAATGTGTGGTGAGGGATGCCTTTGCATTTGAAATTAAATTCACTATGATATCTAACAGCCTTGAGGCAGATTGGAGGAGCTTGTTCACCTTGTTCGTCATTGTCAGTATCTCACACCATACGACACAACAAATCAAGAAGAGGCAGGACCCAAATTCCTCTGCATGTGCTTGTGCTTCCACTTTGGCCACAGGATCGTTGATCGTCTGTCTGGCTTCCAGTAATGCCTCCTGAACCTCAGAAGCCTGATACCTGATTGCATGAACTACTCTCCCATCTTGTGTCACTCAATGACTTCACGGTTATGTTCACGTTCTTCTTCAAAACACACCATCTTTGTGTGCCAGTTGAAGCTAGAAGGCACTATTTTTATCTTTGGAAAAATAACGTTCCCAAAGTAAACAGCCTATTTCTCAGGACCAGATGCTAGAATATGCATATAATTGTCAGATTAGGATAGAAAACACTCTAAAGTTTCCAAAACTGTCAAAACATTGTCTGTGAGTATAACAGAACTGAGATTGCCGGCAAAACCATGAGAAAAATCAAACCAGGAAGTGGATTCTATTTTGAAAACTCCATGTTCCATAGCCTCCTTTTCCTCCTATCGCTTCCTTAAGGTGTCAACAGTCTTCAGACATAGTTTCAGGCTTTTATTTTGAAAGATGAGCCAGAAAGATAACATTGCGTGAGGAGGTCACATGAGTTTTGCTCGCGCAACAAAGTTTGGACAGCTATTGTTTTTCCCTCTCCTACTGATAAAGACATTTGCGGTTGATATATTATCGATTTATATATTTTAAAAACAACCTGAGGATTGATTATAAAAAAACGTTTGACATGTTTCTGTGAACATTATGGATATTATTTTGAATTTTCGCCTGCGTTGTTGTGACCGCTCTTCTCTGTGGATTTCTGAACACAACGTGCCAAACAAATGGAGGAATTTTGGATATAAAAATAATCTTTATGGAACAAAAGGAACATTTGTTGTGTAACTGGGGGTCTCGTGAGTGAAAACATTCGAAGATCATCAAAGGTAAACAATTAATTTGTTTGCTTTTCTGATTTTCGTGACCAAGCTACCTGATGCTAAGTGTACTTAATGTTTTGTCATTTACACAAACGCTTAGATTGCTTTTGCTGTAAAGCATAATTTCCAAATCTAAGACGACAGGTGGATTAACAAAAGGCTAAACTGTGTTTTGCAATATTGCACTTGTGATTTCATGAATATAAATATTTTTGGTAATATTATTTGACTGTGGCGCTATGCTATTCAGTGAATGCTGATGACAATTATCCCGCTTAAGGGATGGGTAGCGTCAAGAAGTTAAGAGCTTTTGCACATGCACACAAAAAACAAATGCATCTTTTGAAGATTTGGCAGCATCTGCAATGACAAGGTGTAGAGTATCTGCTCCACATGGGACGAACACGGCTCTGGGATTTGTTTTAGCAGTCTGGCTTGTACTCCTTGGTGCTTGCCCTTCATGTTGGCCCCGTTGTCATGAGCTTGCCCTCTGCAATCTTTAAATGGAATCTTCAGCTCATTCAGCTTATCTAAGATGACAGTGGACAGATTCAAGCCTGTTGTAACCTCAAAATTCACAAAGCCGAGGAAGTGTTCCTTGATCTCTGGCTTTCCCTTTAAAGCCACGCTTCTCAGAATGGACATTTGCTCCTGGTGACAGTCCAAGAACAGTCCAAGATAATGGAGAAGAAATTTGAGTTTCTTACTTGAGTCATTATTGCTTCAAGAATCTTTTCACTTTAGCTCATTCTCTGGGTGCTTCCCAAGGTTGTCAGGTGCGTGAATGAGGACCCAAAAGCGAATTAACAAACAGAGTTTCTTTAATGATGAACACACGTGGGCTCAGATGGACAGGTAGATTCCGACAGGACAGGACAAGGTTGCAGCAAACACGATGATAGTCTGGTTCAGGCATGAGACACACAAACAAGAATCCGACAAGGACAGGAACAAAAACAGAGAGAGATATAGGGACCTAATCAGAGGGAAAAAGGGAACAGGTGGGAAAAGGGGTGAATGAGGTAGTCAGAGAAGACAAGGAACAGCTGGGGGAAAGAGGGACAGAAACGGTAACCTAGTATGACCAGCAGAGGGAGACAGGGTGAAAGGAAAGGACAGAAACAAGACACAACATGACAATACATGACAGTACCCCCCCACTCACCGAGCGCCTCCTGGCGCACTCGAGGAGGAAACCTGGCGGCAACGGAGGAAATCCTCGATCAGCGCACGGTCCAGCACGTCCCGAGAGGGAACCCAACTCCTCTCCTCAGGACCGTACCCCTCCCAATCTACGAGGTACTGGTGACCACGGCCCCGAGGACGCATGTCCAAAATCCTACGGACCCTGTAGATGGGTGCGCCCTCGACAAGGATGGGGGGGGGGGGGGAAGACGAGCGGGGGCGCGAAGAACGGGCTTGATACAGGAGACATGGAAGACCGGGTGGACGCGACGAAGGTATCGCGGAAGAAGAAGTCGAACTGCGACAGGATTAATGACCCGAGAAATACGGAACGGACCAATGAACCGCGGGGTCAACTTGCGAGAAGCCGTCTTAAGGGGAAGGTTCTGAGTGGAGAGCCAAACTCTCTGACCGCGACAATATCTAGGACTCTTAGTTCTACGCTTATTAGCAGCCCTCACAGTCTGCGTCCTATAACGGCAGAGTGCAGACCTGACCCTCTTCCAGGTGCGCTCGCAACGTTGGACAAAAGCCTGAGCGGAGGGGACGCTGGACTCGGCGAACTGAGATGAGAACAGCGGAGGCTGGTACCCGAGGCTACTCTGAAAAGGAGATAGCCCGGTCGCAGACGAAGGAAGCGAGTTGTGGGCGTACTCTGCCCAGGGGAGCTGTTCTGACCAAGACGCAGGGTTGCGAAAAGAAAGACTGCGTAAGATGCGACCAATAGTCTGATTGGCCCGTTCTGCTTGACCGTTAGACTGGGGGTGAAAGCCGGAAGAGAGACTGACGGAAGCCCCAATCAAACGGCAAAACTCCCTCCAAAATTGAGACGTGAATTGCGGACCTCTGTCCGAAACGACGTCTGACAGAAGGCCATGAATTCTGAAAACATTCTCGATGATGATTTGTGCCGTCTCTTTAGCAGAAGGAAGCTTAGCAAGGGGAATGAAATGAGCCGCCTTAGAGAACCTATCGACAACCGTAAGAATAACAGTCTTCCCCGCTGACGAAGGCAGTCCGGTGACAAAATCTAAGGCGATGTGAGACCACGGTCGAGAGGGAATGGGAAGCGGCCTGAGACGGCCGGCAGGAGGGGAGTTACCGGACTTAGTCTGCGCGCAGACCGAACAAGCAGCCACGAAACGACGCGTGTCATGCTCCCGGGTGGGCCACCAAAAACGCTGGCGAATGGAAGCAAGCGTACCCCGAACGCCAGGGTGGCCGGCTAACTTGGCAGAGTGAGCCCACTGAAGAACGGCCAGACGAGTAGGAACGGGAACGAAAATAAGGTTCCTAGGACAAGCGCGCGGCGACGGAGTGTGAGTGAGCGCTTGCTTTACCTGCCTCTCAATTCCCCAGACAGTCAACCCGACAACACGCCCCTCAGGGAGAATCCCCTCGGGGTCAGTGGAGGCTACTGAAGAACTGAAGAGACGAGATAAAGCATCAGGCTTGGTGTTCTTAGAGCCCGGACGATAAGAAATCACGAACTCGAAACGAGCGAAAAACAGCGCCCAACGCGCCTGACGCGCATTAAGTCGTTTGGCAGAACGGATGTACTCAAGGTTCCTATGGTCAGTCCAAACGACAAAAGGAACGGTCGCCCCCTCCAACCACTGTCGCCATTCGCCTAGGGCTAACCGGATGGCGAGCAGTTCGCGGTTTCCCACATCATAGTTACGTTCCGACGGCGACAGGCGATGAGAAAAATACGCGCATGGGTGGACCTTGTCGTCAGAGAGGGAGCGCTGAGAAAGAATGGCTCCCACGCCCACCTCTGACGCGTCAACCTCGACAACGAACTGTCTAGAGACGTCAGGTGTAACAAGGATAGGAGCGGATGTAAAACGATTCTTGAGGAGATCAAAAGCTCCCTGGGCGGAAACGGACCACTTAAAGCACGTCTTGACAGAAGTAAGGGCTGTGAGAGGAGCTGCCACCTGACCGAAATTACGGATGAAACGACGATAGAAGTTCGCGAAGCCGAGAAAGCGCTGCAGCTCGACGCGTGACTTAGGGGCGGGCCAATCAATGACAGCTTGGACCTTAGCGGGATCCATCTTAATGCCTTCAGCGGAAATAACAGAACCGAGAAATGTGACGGAGGAGGCATGAAAAGAGCAGTTCTCAGCCTTCACAAAAAGACAATTCTCTAAAAGGCGCTGGAGGACACGTCGAACGTGCTGAACATGAATCTGGAGTGACGGTGAAAAAATCAGGATGTCGTCAAGGTAAACGAAAACAAAGATGTTCAGCATGTCTCTCAGGACATCATTGACTAATGCCTGAAAGACAGCTGGAGCGTTAGCGAGGCCGAAAGGAAGAACCCGGTATTCAAAGTGCCCTAACGGAGTGTTAAACGCCGTCTTCCACTCGTCCCCCTCCCTGATGCGCACGAGATGGTAAGCGTTACGAAGGTCCAACTTAGTGAAAAACCTGGCTCCCTGCAGGATCTCGAAGGCTGAAGACATAAGAGGAAGCGGATAACGATTCTTCACTGTTATGTCATTCAGCCCTCGATAATCTATGCAGGGGCGCAGGGACCCGTCCTTCTTCTTAACAAAAAAGAACCCCGCTCCGGCGGGAGAGGAGGAGGGGACTATGGTACCGGCGGCAAGAGCTACAGACAAATAATCTTCGAGAGCCTTACGTTCGGGAGCCGACAGAGAGTATAGTCTACCCCGGGGGGAGTGGTTCCCGGAAAGAGATCAATACTACAATCATACGACCGGTGTGGAGGAAGAGAGGTGGCCCTGGACCGACTGAACACCGTGCGCAGATCGTGATATTCCTCCGGCACCCCTGTCAAATCACCAGGCTCCTCCTGTGAAGAAGAGACAGAGGAAACAGGAGGGATAGCAGACATTAAACATTTCACATGACAAGAGACGTTCCAGGAGAGGATAGAATTACTAGACCAATTAATGGAAGGATTATGACAAACTAGCCAGGGATGGCCCAAAACAACAGGTGTAAAAGGTGAACGAAAAATTAAAAAAGAAATGGTTTCGCTATGATTACCAGAAACAGTGAGGGTTAAAGGTAGCGTCTCACGCTGAATCCTGGGGAGAGGACTACCATCCAGGGCGAACAAGGCCGTGGACTCCCTTAACTGTCTGAGAGGAATGTCATGTTCCCGAGCCCAGGTCTCGTCCATAAAACAGCCCTCCGCCCCAGAGTCTATTAAGGCACTGCAGGAAGCTGACGAACCAGTCCAGCGTAGATGGACCGACAAGGTAGTGCAGGATCTTGAAGGAGAGACAGGAGTAGTAGCGCTCACCAGTAGCCCTCCGCATACTGATGAGCTCTGGCTTTTACTGGACATGAAGTGACAAAATGACCAGCAGAACCGCAATAGAGACAGAGGCGGTTGGTGATTCTCCGTTCCCTCTCCTTAGTCGAGATGCGGATACCTCCCAGCTGCATAGGCTCAGCTCCCGAGCCGGCAGAGGAAGATGGTAGTGATGCGGAGAGGGGGGCAACGGAGAACGCAAGCTCCTTTCCACGAGCTCGGTGACGAAGATCAACCCGTCGCTCAATGCGAATAGCGAGTTCAATCAAGGAATCCACGCTGGAAGGAACCTCCCGGGAGAGAATCTCATCCTTTACCTCTGCGCGGAGACCCTCCAGAAAACGAGCGAGCAAAGCCGGCTCGTTCCAGCCACTGGAGGCAGCAAGAGTGCGAAACTCAATAGAGTAGTCTGTTATGGATCGATTACCTTGACATAGGGAAGACAGGACCCTGGAAGCCTCCTCCCCAAAAACAGATCGATCAAAAACCCGTATCATCTCCTCCTTAAAGTCCTGATACTGGTTAGTACACTCAGCCCTTGCCTCCCAGATTGCCGTGCCCCACTCACGAGCCCGTCCAGTAAGGAGAGATATGACGTAGGCGACACGAGCAGTGCTCCTGGCGTAAGTGTTGGGCTGGAGAGAAAACACAATATCACACTGGGTGAGGAACGAGCGGCATTCAGTGGGCTCCCCAGAGTAACAAGGCGGGTTATTGATTCTGGGCTCCGGAGATTCGAAAGCCCTGGAAGTGGCCGGTGGATCGAGGCGGAGATGGTGAACCTGTTCTGTGAGGTTGGAGACTTGGGTGGCCAGGGTCTCAACGGCATGTCGAGCAGCAGACAATTCCTGCTCGTGTCTGCCTAGCATCGCCCCCTGGATCTCGACGGCTGAGTGGAGAGGATCCGAAGTCGCTGGGTCCATTCTTGGTCGGATTCTTCTGTCAGGTGCGTGAATGAGGACCCAAAAGCGAATTAACGAACAGAGTTTCTTTAATGATGAACACACGTGGGCTCAGATGGACAGGTAGATTCCGACAGGACAGGACAAGGTTGCAGCAAACACGATGATAGTCTGGTTCAGGCATGAGACACACAAACAAG
Organism: Oncorhynchus mykiss; assembly: GCF_057628025.1. Classification (NCBI taxonomy): domain Eukaryota; kingdom Metazoa; phylum Chordata; class Actinopteri; order Salmoniformes; family Salmonidae; genus Oncorhynchus; species Oncorhynchus mykiss. The sequence goes on from NC_143031.1 coordinate 75,439,054, forward strand.
AATCCGACAAGGACAGGAACAAAAACAGAGAGAGATATAGGGACCTAATCAGAGGGAAAAAGGGAACAGGTGGGAAAAGGGGTGAATGAGGTAGTCAGAGAAGACAAGGAACAGCTGGGGGAAAGAGGGACAGAAACGGTAACCTAGTACGACCAGCAGAGGGAGACAGGGTGAAAGGAAAGGACAGAAACAAGACACAACATGACAATACATGACAAAGGTAATGAACATGTCTCTCCATCTTTAATTTAGCTGAAATGATTTACCATAACAGGGTCAAATTTTGCCAGTAATTCAACCTCTTTTGGGAAGTTTCCATTATCTGGTTGGATGAGTTTGTCTAATGAACCCATGAATGCTAGGTTTCCTTCAGCCAGAGACTGGGTGATACGATTAAATGTGCAAGGACATCCTGCCATCTGTCTTAGAGTCCAAAATTATAATTTGTATCTGGTCAAGAGTCTGTCCCTGACTTGGACGCAGATCACGTTCTCTCCACTTAAAACCTTTTTGGGATAGGGGGCAGCATTTTCACTTTTGGATAAATAGCGTGCCCAGTTGCAACTTCCTGCTACTCATGCCAAGAATATAAGATATTCAAATTATCAGTAGATTTGGATAGAAAACACTCTGAAGTTCTAAAACCATTTGAATTATGTCTGTGAGTATAACAGGACTTATGTAGCAGGCAAAACCCAGAGGACTAACCACTCAGAAATAGAAGATTAAGGTCACTGTCTATTCAATGAGTTTTCATTGGGACACTAGACTCTTAAGAGCTTGTTTGCAGTTCCTACCGCTTCCACTGGATGTCACCAGTCTTTGGAAATTGGTTGAGGTTTTTCCTTTGTGTAATGAAGAAGTACGGCCATCTTGGATCAGGGTAACATTATGTGTACTGTTTGAGAGTTGCGCAAGACTAGGGAAGTAGCGTTAGTTTGTGATCCTCCTGTATTGAAAACAGACCCGTCTTCAATTTGATCGATTATTAATGTTTTAATTAATCATAATTTTGTGTGTGTTCAGGACTACCGTCATGGTGTTTCAGAATGGCGTTGATATTTGACCAGTCATTCATATTTTTGACCTTCCTTTATTATTTTGTATTGTTTTGTAGAAAATAGCTTACATAAAAAATAGTACACTGCGTTGTTTTTGATTGAGTATGAAAGCCAGCTCCTGGTAATATTTTCCAGTCCTGCTTTGAATGGACCTCTGCACACTAACTCAGTCCTCATAAAGTCTGCTTCTACACCTGAAATGCTTGCTGTTTGGGGTTTTAGGCTGGGTTTCTGTACAGCATGTTGTGGCACAAGCTGATGTAAGAAGGGCTTTATAAATACATTTGATTTGATTTGTTAAGACTGGGGGCCAATCTGCTTGGTCATTTGATGGAGCAGCAACTCTTCTATTAGGGTCTGAGCTGCTTGTATTTGATGCTGGCTGTACACCTCTGGTTGTGCTAGTACTGGCTGAGGCTGCCTGTACTTCACCATAGGTCTGTGTTAGTACTTGCTGAAGCCCGGCTGCACTGGGTCTGTGTTAGTACTTGCTGAAGCTACCAGTACTGGGTCTATGTTAGTATTTGCTGAAGCCTGGCTGTACTGGGTCTGTGTTAGTACTTGCTGAAGCTACCAGTACTGGGTCTATGTTAGTATTTGCTGAAGCCCGGCTGTACTGCGTCTGTGTTAGACCCAGTACTGGTAGCTTCAGCAAGTACTAACACAGACGCAGTACAGCCGGGCTTCAGCAAATACTAACATAGACCCAGTACTGGTAGCTTCAGCAAGTACTATGTTAGTATTTGCTGAAGCCCGGCTGTACTGGGTCTGTGTTAGTACTGGCTGAGGCTGGATTTGGATCAATTGAGTCTGTGCTTGTACTGGCTGATGATCAAGCATCTCCTCTGCTGACAAACTTAAGCATAGCACCTGTAAAATATAGATAACAATACTATGATTAATTTAATCAGCTGCATCAGACCCATTCAAACTGGCTCCCCCAGATTTCCTTTTTTATACATTGTCAAATATAAAATATTATTTATATGATGGCTTGGCAGAATACATGATGGTTATTATTTACTGAGAGATACAGTGGGGCAAAAAAGTATTTAGTCAGCCACCAATTGTGCAAGTTCTCCCACTTAAAAAGATGAGAGGCCTGTAATTTTCATCATAGGTACACTTCAACTATGACAGACAAAATTAGAAAAAAAAATCCAGAAAATCCAGAAAATCACAAATTAATTCTGACTACGAACTACACTCCTGGATATATAATTCTGCAGACTAAATCACACACAGCATTAAAATAGTCTAATGAATCTAATACATTTCATACAATCATATAGTTTCAGAGTTATGGTTTCAGAATGTAATATTCTAATCATCCTAATCACATAATTATATTAACAGTTATTGGTCAAATTAAATAAAAAGTTGACATATACATATTATTTGTGTCTCGTTTCAGGAAACTAGGCGTATGTCGAAAGTCACTACTTCACAGGAGCGCCATTTTAACGTAAACTAAAAAAAATAAAATAATATGCTTTCAAACTTGTATGCCATCTGTAAAAATTCATACAATTGTTAAATTACGAGCCTAGTTGGTTTAACCAAGGAAAAAAGCAGCAACCTTCTCCACTTTCTGGAGACCAACCTTTGAAATCAGTGGAATTAGAGTTTGATAGCTAAGGAGATTCTAGCCTGTGATTGCAAATATGCAGACAAAGTCGAAAAGAGAACACAGAGAAGGCCGTTACATAAAACACCTGTCTCCAGATTACAACTTCAAACGAAGGGCAACCATTTAATCTGTAACAGAGAGGGATAAGTGTCCATCCATGGATACAGGTAAGAGAGGTTAGCTAGCTACATTTTCAGGTATTACACGTTTCAAATTTTGTCAGTAAGTTGTTTTCATGTCAAGTTAGTGTATTGTTAGCTAGCTAGCTAATGTTAGTTGGCTGGCTAGCTAGCTAATGTTATGTGTATGATCTGTGTAGTAATACTATTCATATCTCTGAGCCAATTGAATTGCTAGTTATAGCCTAATGTTAGCTAGCTAACATTGAACCTGGTTGGTTAGCTACCTGCAGATTCATGCAGGGTAGTAACATTATGAGTTGGGATTATGGTTAATTGTTTAGCTACCGTTGAAGTCAGAAGTTTTTATACACTTAGGTTGGAGACAATAACTCGTTTTTCAATCACTCCACACATTTCTTGTTAAAACCTCTTACTTCTACCCCCTCCTTTTTCGAAAATTCTGTTAAAAATCGCGCAACTTTTCAGCGTCCTGCTACTCATGCCGGGAATATAGTATATGCATATGATTAGTATGTGTGGATAGAAAACACTCTGAAGTTTATAAAACTGGTTAAATCACGGCTGTGACTATAACAGATCGTGTGTTTCATTGAAAAACGCAAGAAAAACTGCTCTCTGAAAGCTAAAAATAATTTCCATAAGTCACTTCCACCAGTTGTTAAAGGAGAACAGAATTTAATGGCGATCTGCCTGAAATTCATACAAATTCCGCACGATGGCGCCATTGTCCTCATTTTCAATTGAATTAATTGTTGGAAAATCCATCTATCTGACCTCCAGTTTCCCAGTCTTCACCCGGATGCAGTTGAGGAAGATATTAGAAGCCATTGTTTTTGCAAGTGAAGACCTATTGAAAAGACATCGCCCTGTAATCATTTTGATAGATTATAAACGTTTACTAATACCTAAAGTTGGATTACAAAAGGATTTCGAAGTGTTTTGTGAAAGTTTATCGTCGACTTTTTTAATTTAAAAAAATTACGCAGCGTTTAAAAACGATGATTTTTTTCTGAATGACACAGCTCCCATACAAAGCTATTTTGGGTATATATGGACCGATTTAAACGAAAAAAAGACCCAATAGTGATGTTTATGGGGCATATAGGAGTGCCAAGAAAGAAGCTCGTCAAAGGTAATGAATGTTTTATATTTTATTTCTGCGTTTTGGGTAGCGCCGGCTACCGCAAAATCTGTTGTTTACGTGTCGTGCTGGCATTTTGGGGGGTGCATGCTATCAGATAATAGCTTCTGATGCTTTCGCCGAAAAGCATTTTAAAAATCTGACTTGCTGGCTAGGTTCATAACGAGTGTAGCTTTAATTCAATACCCTGCTTGTGAATTTGGATCAAAGATTGAGTTGTAACGAGTACATTTAGCATTTAGCGTAGCGCATTTGCATTTCCAGGGGCATACTTGAGACGTCTGCGTCTCAAGTATGCTCAAGAAGTTAATTAACAAACTATATAGTTTTGGCAAGTCAGTTAGAACATATATTTTGTGCATGACACAAGTAATTTTTCCAACAATTGTTTAAAACAGATTATTTCACTTATAATTCAATGTATCACAATCCCTGTGGGTGTCACGTCCTGACCTTAGTTCCTTTTTTATGTCTCTATTTTGGTTTGGTCAGGGCGTGAGTTGGGGTTGGCATTCTATGTTTTGTTCTATGTTATGTATTTCTGTGTTTGGCCAGGGATGGTTCCCAATCAAAGGCAGCTGTCTATCTTGTCTCTGATTGAGAACCATACTTAGGTAGCCTGTTCCCACCTGTGTTTGTGGGTAGTTGTTTCCTGTTTTGTGTTGTGTCACCTGACAGGACTGTTTCTATTTTCACTTTTGTTATTTTGTATTCCGTGTTCAGTTGTAATTTAACATGGACATGTACCACGCTGCAGTTTGGTCCGATCTTACATATTCCCTTTCCTCAGATGAAGAAGATCGTTACAGTGGGTCAGAAGTTTACATACACTAAGTTGACTGTGCCTTTGAACAGCTTGAACAATTCCAGAAAATGATGTTGTGGCTTTAGAAGCTTCTGATAGGCTAATTGACATAGTTTGAGTTAATTGGAGGTGTGGATGTATTTCAAGGCCTACCTTCAAACTCAGTGCCTCTTTGCTTGACATCACGGGAAAATCAAATGAAATCAGCCAAGACCTTTGTAGACCTTCACTAGTCTGGTTCCTCCTTGGGATCAATTTCCAAACGCCATGGGACCATGCAGCCGTCATACCCCTCAAGCATTGTGGTGGCTTTTTGCATTTGTGGGGTACAGAGATGAGGTTTCCTTCAAATCATGTTAAACACTATTGTTTCACACACGGAGCACATTTTTACTCCTGAACTTATTTAGGCTTTGCATAACATAACGTAATTGATCCATTTTAATTTAAGGCTGTAACACAACAAAATGTGTCAATTCTTTCTGAAGGCACTGTATCTCAGTAAGTCTGAAAGAAAACATGAAAAGGGGATGTTAAACTGTTAGCCTGAGAACATACTCTGTGATGTTAACATGTAAAATAACTTACACTAGTTGTTTTGGTATGTCCTTAATTTTGTGATTGACTTGGTGCTCTCTCCTGAAGAAGGCTGAATCCAACCTGATTTTAACTACATGAATGAGTGTATGAACTGTGTTCAGTTTTCTTCCTAAGAAGTCCCGTTATTTACATACACACAAATCAAATTTGTTTAAGTTTAAGATTAAGTTTATTTGTCACACACACCGGATACAGCAGGTGTAAAAAGTACAATGAAATGATTACTTGCAAGCTCTCCCTCAACATTGCAGTTTATTATTAAAAGCAAAGAAATAGAAGTGTAACATCCAGAATGGATTCTTTATAAGAGAACTGAATCAATACTAAGTCAGATAAAATATAATACACAATAAATAAAATACACACTAGAATATACACTATAGACAAGACCAGTACCAATATCAATGTGCAGGGATACAAGTGAATGTTGAGTTAGACATGTACACGCAATCAGAGGTAAGATTGTAGCGCAGCATGATAAAAAATAATTAAGACTAGCAAGGGAATGGTGATTGTATGAACGTGTGTTTGTGTGCGAGACTGTCAGTGTATATGACGTCACCAAATGTATGTGGCTACCTCATCAAACATCTCATTCCAAAATAATGTGCATTAGTATACGGTGATCGTGTGAACATGTTTGTTTGTGTGTGTGTGAGAATACGTATATATGTATTTGATACACTGCCGATTTTGCAGGTTTTCCAACTTACAAAGCATGTAGAGGTCTGTAATTTCTATCATAGGTACACTTCAACTGTGAGAAACGGAATCTAAAACAAAAATCTAGAAAATCACATTGTATGCTTTTTAAGTAATTAATTTGCATTTTCTTGCATGACATAAGTATTTGATACATCAGAAAGCAGAACTTTAGCTTGTCACAAACATGTACATTTAGTGCCTACTACTGTGTCTCTGGCCCTCTTCGGCATGGCAGCCTTCCCTCTCTGTAGAGATGCATCAGGGGTGAGACCAGGACACTGAAAATGTTAACGATCATTAACAAGGGGAAGATATTGCAGTAGGAGACAAGACTGGATGACACGGTGGTGTAACTAACAACCACCGCGATGGAGCTCGCCAAGATAATCACCAGGTTGGTTAAGACAATCCCAAAAGCTCTCATCTTATGTGAGTCAGTCGTCCCCTGTTTCTTCTCTCCCACTCTGCCCCTCTCTACTTCTCCTGGACCAGGCTGCTTCAGCACACGCAGGATGAAGAAGCAGCAGATAGAAATGACAACCACTCCAAGGCAATAGACACCAATGAGAACTTGAGCTGCAGCTTCTTCATAACCGATTGAGGCGATTGGAGAACATGCAAAAGCGAGCGACAGCAGCCAGACCGTGGTTGAACACGCCACCCTGTACCTCCGGAGCCTGTACTTGAGGAAAGCCACAGGTTGGGCCACCGCCAGGTATCTCTCCACACACATGCAGCTCTGGAGCAGGGGCCTGCAGGTCCAGGAGATGTAAAAGAGGACATAAATAACCTTCCGTAAAACTACATTCTGGGTGAGTAGGTAGCTGACCACCTCAAGAAAACCCTCGACACAGAACACCAGCTCCACTGCAAACAGTTCAATAGGGAAGACCTGGGTGGGTTTGAGACCTCCAGTTAGACTTCCAATCAGAGAGAGCCAGAGGCAGGAAACCAGAGCTGGTGCCCCTAGGAAGAAGCACAGGGCCTGGGCAGCGTGGCAAAGCACTGGCGCAACATAGCCCTGGTCCAAGCAAACATCCCATCTGTCAAGGTCAGTGTGATTTCCTGATGTGTCGTTCATGCTTTTGGAACAATTTTCAAGCCCACTGAGATATGAGAGAGGGGAGAATACACAATTCATGACTTTGTTACAATATTTTATTGGCAACATTTTTTATTTACTATACTGATGCAAACAGACACAAACATACTTTGATATACGTCAGTCTACTTTTTTGTCAGTCAAAACATTCTTTATCGTCTCAGAAAGGCTGAATGAAAACATGAAGAGGATACCTAAAATAAAAGTAGCTTGAGATGACATAGTCAGGGATGTTAAAATGCCAAATAACCCACCTTAGTTGTTTTGGTAAGTTAGAACTTGCTTTGTGATATTCGTACTTCTCTCTCCAGCAGAAGGCTTCGTCCAACCTGACTGTACAACACCTATATAGAGTATGAGTGATTTTAGCCAAAGCTCTCAGTCCTGTGTTCTTCCTAACAAGTCACGTGTTGTGTTATTTACATACACACACCTGTGGGCAGTGATGAATTGAGCACAATTCTATGTTACGTTTACAAGAAGTTATTTGACTAGAAATCATATCAAACGTATCGTGAACAAAACACAGGGTACTAAAATGCACATGAAAGCAAGCACCTACACACACACACACACACACACACCTTCTCAGTGATTTGCATTCAGGCATTGTTGGAAATGGAAGCATCATTACTCATATCCCTCAGCACCTGTCTGTCCCAGCCACAGGTTAACCCAGCCACCTGAAAGGTCTGACTGTGTCACCTTACATCATCAAATCATATGGGCTTCAGACATACACAGTGTTAGTCTGTTTCAAATAGAATGTCTCTCTAATTGTGTTAGAGCATCCTACAGTACAGGTGAGGATTCCCCAATATTTGGCCCACACTGATTTTTTTGGGGGGTCAAAAAAATAATTTTCTTTGTTAGACATAAAATAACAACATTTACAGGTAAATAACTTGAAAGTAATTTGGTAAATCTGTTTCTATGTATTCCCATGTTTAAATAGAGAGGCGTATTATTGTATTCCAGTGTGATAACGGTTTGAATTGATTGGATCCATACCTGAACACATTTTTGAGACATCTCTCTCAAAATCTCCATCAGCCAAATCAAATCATTGATGTAGTTGCATGCTATAGATCGCTACATGTTAGCTGTCCCCATAAGATAACCTGGAACACTCAGCCCTATGCTAACAAGACCAGCTGGCCACGTTATCAGCCAATTAGAAATGGTGACATAGTTTGACGTGATCAGCATCCTTAATAACATAAGTCAAACCGCACGATCTACCAATCAAAGTTACTAAAACATGAGCAACATTTCAACTGGACGAAAGGCTGACAGTGTCGTGATCCTGGCTCCTGCAGATTTTCGCAGTTTGCGTCAACTTTGAATCCCAGGTAAGATGTTCTTTTTTTTTCTTTGAAATGTAGAATTACATGAAGCAAAAACCTTTCAAATAAAGATTACAAGTACATTTAATGAGGAGCTTCCTGGAGTCCCACTCGCATACCGACATAGGCTACTGCTATATTAGTAATTGTTGCTACAATATGGGCTACAGTATAATACATAGATGTGTAGTCTACAGTCTTTGAGCATCGAGGACCAGCATCTAACCATTTCCTTAATAAAAAAGCTTGACATGAAGGGGGCCTCAAACCCTTGGTTGCTGTACCCCTAAGAGTCAGAGTTACCCTCCTTTAGGTGTGGTGTCGTCCACCTGGCAGCCATGGCAATAGAAGTACAGCTATTTGAAAAGCCCATAAGGCTCTTCAACTTTTCAGAACAATGTACATTAAACATACATGGTGTATAGACCTTTTCATTTTTTTAAATGATGTGTATGAAACAGATTAGCATAAAGGTGGGTTATATTTATGTATTAACCATACACCACTTATTATAAATGTCAAAACCTCTAAAACAAATGAGATGTTTAAAAGGAACAGAACAGAATGATTACCTGAGTAATGGACAATGGAATTATCCTTGTAGGTTAGTTTCCCAGCCCTGTGGAGGTAGAGGAGGGGCTGAGCAAAGATACCCAACACCCTGAAGGAGAAAGTAATGGGGGTCAGAATACACCCGAATGATCTCAAATAAATATGATCCTGAAGAATAGCCCTGATGATCGTAGGCGAGTAGTTCAGCATCAAGGTCAGCAGGATGATCTAGATGGTACGGGAGGCTCTTCTCTTCATCAGGTTCCCTCCCTCCTCTTTTTTACTCTTTCTCTCCTTTTATCCATCCCAATCTGCAATCTGTGATTGCTAAATACATTCTTGGACTAATATTTGTTTCTGGGGTCCAGCAACAATTAAAGCATGGAATACATGTTAACATACATTAACAACAGATTTCACAATACATTGAGTGTGTGCCCTCAGGCAACTACTCTACTACAAGACAAAATCCAGTTGTACCTGTATATGTAGTGCACATGTTATTATGTTTGTGTTTGTAACTGTGAGTCTCTTCACAGTCCCTGCTTTTACATAGTCATTTTTTTATCCGATTTCACTACATATAAAACAGTATGTCATATAACATTAATACACCACTGCATATCTACAATACAACATATTTTATACCATAATACAACAATATCACCATGTGCCCATATGTTTCGAAACCCAGAGGCCAAACATCGTGATACTTCCAAGAATGCTTCACAAAGCAGACTTGACCGACCAGACCGGTTTTGCATTTTTGCATTCTCCCACACCGATCTGTTGCTGTCATTTCTTCTCAAAGAAGTATCTTGCTAAATAGCTAGTACTGATTTCTCTATCTCCATCCGGGTGACTGGCTAGAGGCAGTTACATCCTGCGTCTCCATGGGTACCACCGGGGATCAGACGAGATGCACACAACCAAAAGACAAAAATATGCTAATAACTGGCTGACCCCATTTATGCTGACTCAACTACTCTGATGCACTGCACACCATTTTAACAAATATAATAGGACAAAAACAATCAAAGACAGAACTGACACCACCCGTCACCATTACAGTGAAGTGAAAAAAGGTGTACAACTGCATGATTAGTTGAGAGGAAATAATTTGATTTGACTAGAAATCAAAATATTTCATGAACAAAACACAGATGAATAAAATACAAATGCTACAGACATGTATATGCACACACACACAGACACACACAGAGATGGCATTTAAACCTGCTCAGGCATTTTGGCCTGAGCAGAAATGGAAGCATCATCACTCATATCACTCAGCACCTGTCTTTCCCAGCCAAAGGTTAGCCCAGCCACCTGCAAGGACTGACTCTGTCACCTGCAATGTGTAACTTTTTGGGCGACCCAACCAAATTCACGTAGAAATGGGAGTTATAGATCTGTCATTCTCATTGAAAGCACATGTGAGAAGCTGTGCTATTTCTGTGCATTGCATTCTTACATTTTGTTTTAGAATATTTTACATTCTGTTTTGTGCACCAGCTTCAAACAGCGCAAAATACAATAGTTTTGGTTACGGATAATACACTGCTCAAAAAAATAAAGGGAACACTTAAACAACACAATGTAACTCCAAGTCAATCACACTTCTGTGAAATCAAACTGTCCACTTAGGAAGCAACACTGATTGATAATAAATTTCACATGCTGTTGTGCAAATGGAATAGACAGCAGGTGGAAATTATAAGCGATTAGCAAGACACCCCCAATAAAGGAGTGGTTCTGCAGGTGGTGACCACAGACCACTTCTCAGTTCCTATGCTTCCTGGCTGATGTTTTGGTCACTTTTGAATGCTGGCGGTGCTTTCACTCTAGTGGTAGCATGAGACGGAGTCTACAACCCACACAAGTGGCTCAGGTAGTGCAGCTCATCCAGGGCTGCACTACCTTGAAGGCACATCAATGCGAGCTGTGGCAAGAAGGTTTGCTGTGTCTGTCAGCGTAGTGTCCAGAGCATGGAGGCGCTAACAGGAGACAGGCCAGTACATCAGGAGACGTGGAGGAGGCCGTAGGAGGGCAACAACCCAGCAGCAGGACCGCTAACTCTGCCTTTGTGCAAGGAGGAGCAGGAGGAGCACTGCCAGAGCCGAGCAAAATTACCTCCAGCAGGCCACAAATGTGCATGTGTCTGCTCAAACGGTCAGAAACAGACTCCATGAGGGTGGTATGAGGACCCGACGTCCACAGGTGGGGGTTGTGCTTACAGCCCAACACCGTGCAGGACGTTTGGCATTTGCAAGAGAACACCAAGATTGGCAAATTCGCCACTGGCACCCTGTGCTCTTCACAGATGAAAGCAGGTTCACACTGACGCCGTGGAGAACGTTCTGCAGCCTGCACCATCCTCCAGCATGACCCTCCATGTGCTCGCTAGAGGTAGCCTGACTGCCATTAGGTACCGAGATGAGATCCTCCGACCCCTTGTGAGACCATATGCTGGTGCGGTTGGCCCTGGGTTCCTCCTAATGCAAGACAATGCTAGACCTCATGTGGCTGGAGTGTGTCAGCAGTTCCTGCAAGAGGAAGGAATTGATGCTATGGACTGGCCCGCCCGTTCCCCAGACCTGAATCCAATTGAGCACATCTGGGACATCATGTCTCGCTCCATCCACCAACGCCACGTTGCACCACAGACTGTCCAGGAGTTGGTGGATGATTTAGTCCAGGTCTGGGAGAAGATCCCTCAGGAGACCATCCGCCACCTCATCAGGAGCATGCCCAGGCGTTGTAGGAAGGTCATGCAGGCACGTGGAGGCCACACACACTACTGAGCCTCATTTTGACTTGTTTTAAGGACATTACATCAAAGTTGGATCAGCCTGTAGTGACCTCCATGGGTTGATAAATTTGATTTCCAATGATCATTTTTGTGTGATTTTGTTGTCAGCACATTCAACTCTGTAAAGAAAAAAGTATTTAATAAGAATATTTCATTCATTCAGATCTAGAACGTGTTATTTTAGTGTTCCCTTTTATTTTTTGAGCAGTGTATATTTCACAATGGTTTTGATGGTACAATGATTCACTACACGGTGACTGGTTGTTTTGTCACATAAACCTACATTTGCTGAACTATTAGAATTTTAGAAATCATATAATATCTATTGTCTTTGTGTGTGTGTGTGTGTGTGTGTGTGTGTGGTTTTCTTTAAAAATACACAAATATTGAAGATAATGTCAGGATCAACTCCAGAATTAGGCCATGCTCCTACAGAGGCAGTTACAACAGCTAAAATACAATGTTGGCTATCATGCAAATAGTCATTGAAAACATCAGGTAGGTCCCGATGTTCATGGAAGCTAATGTTGTTTTTCCTAGTGGCTGAGTTAGCATGTTTCTTAATGTTGACACAATTAGCAAATACATTTGTATTCATCACTGACGGAGGAGACATATTTGATGACATAAACTGTTGAATCAATCACATTTGCTTTATTCCACACTTTAAAAAAATGAACAATACATTTTAATATAGAACAATATAGAATAGTAGAGAAGAAACTGTTATACAGAGTGTAATATGTAATGGAATGCATTTAGTCAAACCAAGCAAAACAGTCAGTTATAGGTTTTAATTGTGAGACTGAGGTGACAGAAACATATCACAATAAACACTACTTGACATAAAGTATGTGGACACCTGCTCATCAAACATCTTATTCCAAAATCATGGGCATTAATATGGAGTTGTTTCCCCCCCTTTGCTGCTATAACAGCCGTCACTCTTCTGGGAAGGCTTTCCTCTAGATGTTGGAACATTGCTACGGGGACTTGCTTCCATTCACCCACAAGAACATTAGTGAGGTCAGGCACTGATAATGAGCGATAAGGCCTGGCTCGCAGTCAGCTTTCCAAATAATCCCAAAGGTGTTCGATGGGGTTGAGGTCAGGGCTCTGTCCAGTCAAGTTCTTCCACACCGATCTCAATAAATTATTTCTGTATGGATCTCGCTTTGTATACGGGGGCATTGTCATGGTGAAACAGGAAAGGACCTCACAAAACTGTTGCCACAATGTTGGAATCACAGAATTGTCAATGTCATTGTATGCGTTAAGATTTCCTTTCTCAGTAACTAAGGGGCCAAGCCTGAACCATGAAAAACAGTCCCAGCCCATTATTCCTCCTCCATCAAACTTTACATGATTCATGTGTTTCGCACTGCCGGATGGTTAACTCATTTTGACGATCTGACTTGTTGGAAAGGTGGCATCCTATGACGGTACCACGTTGAAATTCAATGAGCTCTTCAGTAAGGCCAATCTTTTGCCAATGTTTGTCTATGGAGATCGCATGGCTGTGTGCTCAATTGTATACACCTGTCAGCAAAGTGTGTGGCTGAAATAGCAAAATCCATAAATTTGAAGGCGTGTCCACATACTTCTGCTTATATAGTGTATCTTCATAATTTCACTGAGATAAACAGCTATACAACGACAAAATAAATGGCAATTTTCACGCAAAAACAATCACCCTTCCCCGCACACTATTTGTGTGAACCCTAAACTACTTATCTAAATAGCATGAACAATATGATTAAAAAGAATGGAACAGCATGGTAACCAGAGTAATGCAAGATAATCATTCCCCTACAGTGGAGTTATCCTTTTCTTTAACCCTGATTCAGAGCAGTTTCCCAGCCCCGCCGAGGAGGGACTAACCATGACTAACCAAATTTGCCAAACAAGCTGAACAACAAAATAATGGAGCTCAGACTACACCTGAATGATCTCAAACAAATGTCATCCTGATGTATTGCCCCAATGATTGAAAGAGATCATCAAGATCAACAGGATGATCTGGACTGTATGGCAGTCTCTCCTTTTCACCAGTTTCCTTCCCTCTTTTTCACGCTCTTTCTCTTCCCTCCATCCCCTGGACCTGGACCTGCTCAGCAACCTCAGAATGAAGACAGAACATCTCTCTTGATGAACAGGACCGCGGCGAAGATACCATAGTTGAATTTGATGCCACCTTGGGCAGAACCTATTGACACAAGAAAGTTACTGTGGTTTTTCAAAGCAAGGAAAGAAATTGAGTTTCCGCTCTACCAGCTGTGGCTTGTTCTTATCGGGGAAGAAGGAGTGTCTATACTTCTGTCCAGGGGTTAGGATGTATCACCTACAGTATACTGTAAAGAGTTCTCAAAACAAGATCACACCCATCTAGACTAGCCTATATTTGACTAATGTATTGGCTTTTGAATTGACGTGCATCTGCTGTTAAAATAGCCGATATTCAAGGGATAGTTCGGGAGGCTCTTCATATTGGAAGCAGAGTCGTAAAAATGACATCCATGACTCTCTGCAAGTAGATAAAGGGCCTCATTGCCTAAGTTCCAAACTATAATTTAACATTAGGGGGGTCCATGTCTTTGGATGGAGTGTAATGGCTTTCTAGTAGTGTGCAGTGTCTTGGTTAGAAAGTTGAGTAAGGGTGACATTCAGTCCCCATATATTTAAATATCATGATGTAATCTTAGTGACAGACAAGGAACCTAAGTTCAAAGTAGAACGGAACATGAAGAAGAAGACAATCCATGACTTAATGCTGATGTTAAATGAATAGGGCTAGTCCCATATCCATCCACCACATCCTATTATTAATTGTAAAATTAAAAAACAAACCAACATTCCCTATAAATGCTAAACAAGGGATGCAACTTAAGTTAACAACACCATAAAAGAAAACATTTCTCGCAACAATTTATCAATTAAGAAATGACAATGTATTATCTGCCCTTTGCTGTGTCTACATATGTTTAAGCTACGGTTGCAGGCACTTAGAAGTTAGGCTGCACCGCGGTACTGGCAGAACAATTCTAAATAAATGTGTATTTAACACAACGCTCTACAGTCTTTTAGTGATAACTTGTCACAAACATGTACATTTAGTGCCCACAACTGTCTAACGTGTCTCTGGCCCTCTTTGGCACGGCAGCCTTCCCTCTCTGTAGAGGTGCAGTAGGGGTGAGACCATGATACTGAAAATGTTAACGATCATTAACAAGGGGAAGATATTGCAGTAGGAGACAAGACTGGATGACACGGTGGTGCAACCAACAACCACTGGGATGGAGCTCGCCAAGATAATCATCAGGTTGGTTAAGACAATCCCAAAAGCTCTCGTCTTATGTGGGTCTGTCGTCCTCTGTTTCTTCTCTCCCCCTCTGCCCCCCTCTACCTCTCCTGGACCAGGCTGCTTCAACACACGCAGGATGAAGAAGCAGCAGATAGAAATGACAGCCACTCCAAGGCAATAGACACCACTGAGTAATTGAGCTGCAGCTTCTTCATAACCCTTTGAGGAGATTGGAGAACATGCTAAAGCGAGCGACAGCAGCCAAACCGTGGTTGAACATGCCACCCTGTACCTCCGGAGCCTGTACTTGAGGAAAGCCACAGGTTGGGCCACTGCCAGGTATCTCTCCACACAGATGCAGCTCTGGAGCAGGGGCCTGCAGGTCCAGGCGATGTAAAAGAGGACATAAATAACCTTCCGTAAAACTACATTCTGGATGAGTAGGTAGCTGACCACCTCAAGAAAACCCTCGACACATAACATTAGCTCCACTGCAAACAGTTCAATAGGGAAGACCTGGGTGGGTTTGAGACCTCCAGTTAGACTTCCAATCAGAGAGAGCCAGAGGCAGGAAACCAGAGCTGGTGCCCCTAGGAAGAAGCACAGGGCCTGGGCAGCGTGGCAAAGCACTGGCGCAACATAGCCCTGGTCCAAGCAAACATCCCATCTGTCAAGGTCAGTGTGATTTCCTGATGTGTCGTTCATGCTTTTGGAACAATTTTCAAGCCCACTGAGATATGAGAGAGGGGAGAATACACAATTCATGACTTTGTTACAATATTTTATTGGCACCATTTTTTATTTAATATACTGATGCAAACATACACAAACATACTTTGATATACGTCAGTCTACTTTTTTGTCAGTCAAAACATTCTTTATCGTCTCAGAAAGGCTGAATGAAAACATGAAGAGGATACCTAAAATAAAAGTAGCTTGAGATGACATAGTCAGGGATGTTAAAATGCCAAATAACCTACCTTAGTTGTTTTGGTAAGTTAGAACTTGATTTGTGATATTCGTACTTCTCTCTCCAGCAGAAGGCTTCGTCCAACCTGACTGTACAACACCTACATACAGTATGAGTGATTTTATCCAAAGCTCTCAGTCCTGTGTTCTTCCTAACAAGTCACGTGTTGTGTTATTTACATACACACACCTTTGGGCAGTGATGAATTGAGCACAAGTCTATGTTAAGTTTAGAGGAAGTCATTTTATTTGACTATAAATTCTATCAGACATATCGTGAACAAAACACTGGTTAACAAAATGCACATGATGGCAAGCACTCACGCACACACACACACACCTGCTCAGTGATTTGCATTCAGGCATTGTTGGAAATGGAAGCATCATAACTCATATCCCTCAGCACCTGTCTGTCCCAGCCACAGGTTAACCCAGCCACCTGAAAGGTCTGACTGTGTCACCTTACATCATCACTCAGCACCTGTCTGTCCCAGCCACAGGTTAACCCAGCCACCTGAAAGGTCTGACTGTGTCACCTTACATCATCAAATCACATGGGCTTCAGACATACACAGTGTTAGTCTGTTTCAAATAGAATGTCTCTCTAATTGCATTAGAGCATCCTACAGTATAATCAGGATTCCCCAATATGGAAACACTGATTTGTTTTGGTCAATCAAATTATTTTAGTTGTTAGACATGAAACAACAAAATGACCAGTAAATCAACTTGAAAGTAATTTAGATTAAAACATGTTTTTATTTATTTCACCTTTATTTAACCAGGTAGGCTAGTTGAGAGCAAGTTCTCATTTGCAACTGCGACCTGGCCAAGATAAAGCATATCAATTCGACACATACAACGACACAGAGTTACACATGGAATAAACAAAACATACAGTAGAGCAAAATAAAACAAAAAGTCTATATACAGTGAGTGCAAATGAGGTAAGATAAGGGAGTTAAGGCAATAAATAGACCATGGTGGTGAAGTAAATACAATATAGCAATTAAACACTGGAATGGTAGATGTGCAGAAGATGAATGTGCAAGTAGAGATACTGGGGTGCAAAGGATCTTTTACAAAAAAAGGTGATATTGAGAAATAATGTTGTGAAGACCTTTAATTTCCATCAGTACAAAACTTAGTTTAGATGTTTTTCAGACAGCAACACTGTTTAGACGTGTTAGTTGCAGCATGGGGCGGCAGGGTAGCCTAGTGGTTAGAGCGTTGGACTAGTAACCGGAAGGTTGCAAGTTCAAATCCCAAAGCTGACAAGTTGTTCTGTCCCTGAACAGGCAGTTAACCCACTAGGCCGTCATTGAAAATAAGAATTTATTCTTAACTGACTTGCCTAGTTAAATAAAGATAAAAATACGCTCTGTTGCTACTATTCTGATAACGTATTTGGAATTGTATGCTGCAGGGAATCACTCAACAATGATCACAAATATGTCATTTCAGAGGTTTAAGGTTTCCAAGAACCCCCAATCCTTTAATTGGCAGACAGCAGGATGACTGGCATGTTTATAGACATAAGGAGTTGCCAGTAGATAGAGAGACAACCATAAGGTTTGACATTCTGACAACCACATCCTTCCTCTAGAGTTCCAAGGATCCCCAAATCTAATCAAAGCTATTTTCTTTGTGTGTCACACACACAAACCATAGTTGAACCATTAAACATTTACTACAAATGTCAAATCCTCTAAATAGCATGAGCATTATGATTAACGGAAATGTAACAGAATGGTAATCAGAGAAATGCAGGACAACTTTTCCCCTACAGTGGAGTTATCCTTCTCTTTAACCCCCGATAAAGGGCTGATTCCTAGTCCTGTGGAGGTAGAGGAGGGGCTGAGTAAAGCTACCCAACACACTGACGGAGAAAGTCATGTGGGTCAGACTACACCTGAATGATCTCAAAGAAATATGATCCTGAAGGATTGCCCTGATGATCGTAGGAGAGTAGTTCAGCATCAAGGTCAGAAGAATGATCTGTACGAAATGGGAGGCTCTCCTCTTCATCAGGTTCCCTCCCTCCTCTTGTTCACCCTTTCTATACATCCCTCTATTACCTGGATCGGACCTGCTCGGCATCCTCAGAATGAAGACACTACAGAACACATTGATGACAGAAACGCGGTGAAGATACCAGCGATGAATTCGATACCGCCTCCGGTATCAACCACTGACACCAGGAGGCCAGGAGGCAGTTGAACACCTCTGATCCCAGGTAGACAGACAGGTGGGCCACACCCACTACCAGGAGTCATAATACTCTAAACTCCCGTGTGGTTAAACCTCATGGGATCGGGAAAAGATGAGTTTGGTTTATTTGTTGCTGCAAGTCCTCTGTTACTTTAGTCTCTGGATAATAGGAAGAGCTGAGTTCTAAGACCACAAAGAGGGTGAGATAATCAGTGGATCTGGAGAGGTGGAACACTTAGTGTAAAACTAGTTTTATCATCACAGGATTTAAGACTAAAACACACACAGACTGTGGTTTTTACAGATTGATGGAAGTTACTGTGTTTTTTCAAAACAAGGAAAGATGTTTGAGTTTCCACTCTACCTGGTGTGGCTTGTTCTCATCGGGGAAGAATGAGCGTCTATACTTCTGTCCAGGCTTTAGGGTTTAGAACCTACAGTATTATATGAAGAGTTCTCAAAACAAGATCACACTCATATAGATTAGCCTTTATTTGACTAATGTATTGGCTTTTGAATTGACGTGCCTCTGCCATTAAAAGAGCTGATGTTTATATCAGGGGGGGGCCTCATTTCTTTCCAGTGTTTATGGAGCCTAACAGCTTTCTAGGAATGTTGCCTAGTCTAACAATGACAGCCAAGTCTCATGCACAGTCAGTCCCCATTTATTTGAATAACATTATGTAATCTTAGTGACAGACAAGGACCCTAAATTAAATGGACAATATAATATGAACAAGACAATTCATGACTTATGTGATGTTAAATTAATCAGCCTAATCCCCTACCATCCTAAAATAAATTGCATTATAAATAGAACAAAACAAAATCCAACATAAATGATCAACACGTGATGCAGCTTTAGTTAAAGGGGTGAATACTATATCCATTGTTGGACTTTTAAATTAATTATATAACCAGTGATTTTCAAGGGAATATACCTTATTAATGCCTCATGAGCTTAGTTCAACTGTCGTACCCCATCAGAACCCCAAAATAATAGCTTGTTAAAAAAAGTTAACGTGAAAAACTACTGTATAGCCTCAAAACATAATGTTGATATTATGGCCACTTTATTGTTTGAATTGCAGATTGCCCCTTTAACAACAAGTCCAATGCTAGCATGCTGTATTTCACAAAATGACATGAAATTAATCACTTAAAAAATTTCAAAAAATCTTCTACTATTTGCCGTGTCCAAGTACAGTATGTTTAAACTACAGTTGCAGGCACTAAAAAGTTAGACTGCGCCACGGTATTGGCAGAACAATTTTAATCAAATGCGTATTTAGAAAAACGCTCTATAATTTCCTAGAGATTGTTTGTCACATAAACCTGTTCTTTAAGTGCCCACAACTGTCAGTCTAACGTGTCTCTGGCCCTCTACGGCATGACAGCCTTCCCTCTCTGTAGAGGTGCATCAGGGGTGAGACCAGGACACTGAAGATGTTAACAATGAGCAACAAGGGGAAGACATTGCAAATGTAGTCAAGACTGGATGACGCAGTGGTGTAACCAACGACAACCGGGATGAAGCTTGCAAAGATAATCACCAGGTTGGTTAAGACAATCCCAAAAGCTCTCATCTTATGTGGGTCTGTCATCCCCTGTTTCTTCTCTCCTCCTCTGCCTCCCTCTACCTCTCCTGGACCAGGCTGCTTCAGCACACGCAGGATGAAGAAGCAGCAGAGAGAAATGATGGCCAACCCAAGGCAATAGACACTAATGATTACTTGAGCTGCAGCTTCTTCATAACCGATTGCGGCGATTGGAGAACATGCAAAAGCGAGCGACAGCAGCCAGACCGTGGTTGAACACGCCACCCTGTACCTCCGGAGCCTGTACTTGAGGAAAGACACAGGTTGGACCACAGCCATGTAGTGCTCCACACAGATGCAGCTCTGGAGCAGGGGCCTGCAGGTCCACGAGAGGAAATAGAGGAAATAAACAACACGCAGTATCATGACATTCTGTACGAAGTAGCTGATCACCTCAACGAGACCCTGGACACAGAACACCAGTTCCACTGCAAACAGGTTAACAGGGAAGACCTGGGTGGGTTTGAGACCTCCGGAGAGACTTCCAGTCAGAGAGAGCCAGAGACACCAGACCAGAGTTGGTGTCCCTAGGAGGAAGCACAGGGCCTGGGCAGCACCAGACAGCACTAGCCCAACATAGCCCTGGGTCAAGCAAACCCCCCAGCTGATGTTAGTGTGGTTTCCTGAAGAGACATTCATCCTTGCGGAACAATATCCGAGCACACTGAGATACGAGAGAGGGGAGATTACATAATGAATTACTTTATGTTTCAATATATGGTTGGCAAAATATTGATGCAATAAACTGAAACAAAAATACATACAAAATAACTATATCTATTGTCATGTCAGTCAAGATATTGTACATTGTCTCAGAAAGTCTGAATGAAAATATGAGCTGTAAAACCTTTAGCGGAAGATAACATCCTCAATAATTAGAAAATGTACCATAACCTACCCTCGTTGTTTTTGTTCCTTGGACCTTGATTCACAATATTCCTAATTCTCTCCTCTGAGACCAACCCAATGGTACAACACCTACATGTATAAGTGATTTAAGCCAAAGCTCTCTGTCCTGTGTTCTTCCCAAAAAGTCACGTGTTGTGTTATTTACATACGCACACACTCCTGTGGGCGTTGATAAATTGAGCACCATTGTATGACCAGTTTACAGTGTGTCATTATATTTGACTAGAAATCCCATCAAAACATAGAATTAACAAAACAAATAAATTGCATATGCCACACACACACACACACACACACACACACACACACACACACACACACACACACACACACACACACACACAGCTTCAAATTCAACCTGCTCAGGGATTTGCATTTTACTCTGAGCAGAAATAGAAGCATCATTGATAATACTCAGCACCTGTCAAATCATTTGGGCTTCAGACATACACAGTGTTAGTGATGTTTGGATTCCGTCTCTTTATAAATGCATAGTGAATGCAGAATAGGTTTGCACTTACAGGTAAACCATATGTTAAATCTTCATAAACAAATACATACTGTACATTCTATGTTTAAAAACACATAATTTCTCAAGTTTTTTAAATTTAATTTATGAATTATTGTCTACTGTAGAGTCACATATGTCCAGTTCGTAAGGAGTAAAATTATGTGGTCTAGTATGTAGTAGCTGGTAAATCAGTCACGGTAACGTATTGTAATGACTTCGATAAAACATAAATGAGGGAATGTCCACAAAAATTCTTGAATTCTCGAATAAAAATGTTTTTTTGAACGTGAACTCCCAACGAACAGGAGGGCTTTCAGGGGGCCGCTCGAACACCATCTCTGCAGGGGAGTAGATCTCTCTAACAGCAAGGGTAGGGCAGGAGGTGGAGTCTTGGACAGGGGTGCAGCACGCCTTGAGGAACATGGGCAGGTGCTTGACCCAGTCACGCTGGTGTTGACAGATATGATGAGCAGCTGCAATGCAAGCTCTTTGTTGAAGCGCTCGACGAGGCCATCACTCAGTGGGAGAAGCGTAGTACAGCGTGTCTTGTGGGGCGACAAATGCAGGACCTGCACACCTACTCATTCCAGTTTATCCCTATTTTTTACTATTTTCTAGATTGTAGAATAATAGTGAAGACATCAGAACTATGAAACAACACATATGGAATCATGTAGTAACCAAAAAAGTGTTGAAGAAATCAAAATAGATTTCATATTTTAGATTATTCAAAGCAGCCACCCTTTGCCTTGTTGACAGCTTTGCATACTCTCTGCATTCTCTCAACCAGCTTTATGTTTTTCCAACAGTCTTGAAGGAGTTCCAAAATATGCAGAGCACTTGTTGGCTGCTTTTCATTCACTCTGCGGTACGACTCATCCCAAACCATCTCAATTGGGTTGAGGTTGGGTAATTGTGCAGGCCAGGTCATCTGATGCAGACCTCCATCATATCCTTCTTGGACCAAAAGCCCTTACACAGCCTGGAGGTTTGATGGGTCACTGTCCTGTTGAAAAACAAATGTTTTTTGATAAACCAAAAGACCAATTTCTAACGGTCTAATGTAACTTGCTTGTGTTTCTTGTTCAATGCAAGTCTCTTCTTCTTATTGGTGTCCTTTAGTAGTGGTTTATTGACAACAATTCAACCATGAAGGCCTGATTCACGCAGTCTCCTCTAAACAGTTCATGTTGACATGTGTCTGTTACTTGAAGTCTGTGAAGCTTTTATTTGGGAAAGGGGAAATGGGGATTCCTAGTCAGTTGTTCAACTGAATGCATCCCACTGAAATGTGTCTCCCACATTTAAACCAGAGAGGTGTGGGTGGCTGCCATAATCGACATCCACGTCTTCGGCTACCATCTGAGGAGCGGCTCTAAAAATACTCTGCAAAATTGTCACCTGACTTGAGTCCACATCTCTGTCCAGAACTGTTTATATTAAGGTGCAGAACCAAGATACTTTTGGAGTAAAATTGTATTAAAAGGGCAGGAGCTCAAGCAGTAGAAAATCTCAGGTGCCGGTACTCAGCTTTGGTGAACTCCTGCCCAATTCAGGAACTGGGAGAACACCAGGAGAATGCAGGGGGTCAGTGGTGAACGTAGGGGATCAGGCACTGGGAGAACGCCAGGAGAATGCAGGGGTTCAGTGGCGGACGTTGGGGGTCAGGCACTGGGAGAACACCAGGAGAATGCATGGGGTCAGTAGTGAATGTAGGGGGTCAGGCACTAGGAGAACACCAGGAGAATGCAGGGGGTCAGTGGTGAACGTAGGGGGTCAGGCACGGCAAATTATAAGATTAGATTTTTCCTTTGTTCTCTCTCTTTTCTTGTCCCGACAGTTACTTGTTGCTGTTTCTATAGTTTTTGCGTGGGCTAAGGCCAGACAGCAACTCGTGAGAGTTCGGGTTCAATAAACCATTTTTTTATATGAGAACTCAAGAACTGTTGTGGACATTCTCTCATTTAGGATTTCTCGAGGTCACTATTGTACATTACCATGACTGAAAGACAAGCTACTACTTACTAGCCTACATAATATTACTTTATTACTGAATTATAACATAGTATCATACTATTAAAACTAACTACACATTTTAGAACATGATAAATACATTTAATAAAAAATATTAAACTTGTTTGAGATAATGGTATGTGGATGACTGTATAAAAAATATATAATGAAGACATCACATATGGTTTCTCTGTAAGTACAAATGTGTATGTCTGAAGCCGATATGATTTGATAATGTAAGGCGAAAGAGTCAGCCCTTTGCAAGTGGCTGGGTTAACCTGTGGGTGGGACAGAGAGGTGCTGAGAGACATAAGTAACGATGATGTCATTTCTGCTCAGGCCAAAATGCAAATCCCTGAGCAGGTTGAAATTCCATCTGTGTGTGTGTGTGTGTGTGTGTGTGTATTATGTTAATCTGTTTTGTTCATCATATGTTTTGATAGGATTTCCAGTCAAATAAAATGACCTGCTGACCTGCTGTCAACTAATCATACAATGGTGTTCAATACATCAATGCCCATCAATGTGTTTATGTAAATAACACAACACGTGACTTGTCAGGAAGAACACAGGAGAGAGAGCTTTGGCCAAAGTCATACATGTAGGTGTTGTACCATCGGGTTGGTCTCAGAGTTCTCCTGGAGAGAGACGTACGAATATCACAAAGCAACGTCTGAGTTACCAAAGCAACTAAGGTGGGTTATTTTACATTTTAATATCATTGAGTAAATGATCATTGGCTAACCGGTTTAAACCTCATGTTTTATTTCAGTCTTTCTGAGATAATGCACAATTCTTTGAAGGACATGACAAAATATATTAAAGTATTTGTATGTATATTGCATTATTTTCAGTGTATTAAAAAATAGTAATGAATCCTGTAATCTCCCCTCTCTCATCTCAGTGGGTTCAGATCATTTACACAAGGATGAATGACTCTTCAGGAAACCACACTTACCTTGACAACTGGGATTTTTGCTTTGACCAGGGTTATGTTGTGCCAGTTGTGTACGGTGCTGCCCAGGTCCTGTGCATCCTCATGGGGACACCAGCTCTGGTCCTCTGCCTCTGGCTCTCTATGAGTGGATGTTCCTCTGGGGGTCTCAAACCCACCCAGGTCTTCCCTATTAACCTGTTTGCAGTGGAGCTGGTGTTCTGTTTCCAGGGTCTCCTTGAGGTGGTCAGCAACCTATTCAGCCAAAACATCATGTTACAGCAGGCAAAATATATCCTTTATTACCTCTCCTGGACCTGCAGGCCCCTGCTCCAGAGCTGCAACTGTGTGGAGAGATACCTGGCGGTGGCACAACCTGTGGCTTTCCTCAAGTACAGGTTCCGGAGGTACAGGGTGGTGTGTTCAACCATGGTCTGGGTGTTGTCTCTCACTTACACATGTTCTTCTATCCATTTAATTGGTTCCGAAAAAACCCCATCTTATGTGCTCATTAGTGTCTATTGCCTTGGGATGTCCGTAATTTCTCTCTGCTGCTTCTTCATCCTGCGTGTGCTGAAGCAGCCTGGTCCAGGAGAGGTAGACGGGGGCAGAGGGGGAGAGAAGAAACAGGGGAAGACAGATCCACATAAGATGAAAGCTTTAAGGATCGTCTTATCCAACCTGGTGATTATTTTGACAAGTTCCATCTCAGTGGTTGTTGGTTTGGCCACCCTGTCACCCAGTCTTGATGTTATCTGCAATGTATTCCCCATGTTCCCCAGTGTCATAGTCTCACCCCTGCTGCACCTCTACAGAGAGGGAAGACTGCCATGCCGAATACCCCGTTTTCTGTGACAATATAGTGTTGTGTAAAATACACTATGAATTAAAATTGTTCTCAGTACATGCAACTGTAGTTTAAATATATGTAGACGAGGCAAAGGTGTAGAAGAATGTGTATTTCTTATATTTGGTGAATAGTTTTGATTGTTTTAATTTGGTGGCATGTAGCAATACTATTTTGTGATATACTGCACGTTAGCGATATAGTTGTTGTCAACTACAGCTTCTTTAGCATTATAGTGAATATTGGTTTATTTTGTAAATGATAAAATGTATATTAGGACGGGCTGGAGAGATAGATAGCTAGATAGGTCTATTCATATAGCATTAGCATTATATAATGGATAGCCTTTTTCTTCATGTTAACTTGTAATTTGAATTCTGTCTCATGTGTCACTTATATCAGGGTTTCCCACACTCAGTCCTGGGCACATTTCGTTTTTTTGCTTCTGCACTACAAAGCTGATTCAATAACCAACTCATCATCAAGCTTTGATTATTGGAATCAGCTGTGTAGTGCTAGGGTAAAAAACAAATTCCCAAAAAGATTCCCAAAAAAGTTTGGGAATCCCTGACTAGAAGTTGGCTCCCCTGCCTGTTCGGGCGGTGCTCGGCGGTCGTCGTCACCGTCCTACTAGAAGTTGGCTCCCCTGCCTGTTCGGGCGGTGCTCGGCGGCCGTCGTCACCGTCCTACTAGAAGTTGGCTCCCCTGCCTGTTCGGGCGGTGCTCGGCGGTCGTCGTCACCGTCCTACTAGAAGTTGGCTCCCCTGCCTGTTCGGGCGGTGCTCGGCGGTCGTCGTCACCGTCCTACTAGAAGTTGGCTCCCCTGCCTGTTCGGGCGGTGCTCGGCGGTCGTCGTCACCGGCCTACTAGCCGCCACCGATCCCTTTTTCGTTTGTCTGTTTGTTTTGTCTTAATAGTTTTACCTGTGTTTCTGTTGTTTGGTTTAATGAGCTTCCCTATTTTTAGTAGGTGGACCCGCCCTTGTTTTGTGCGGGATTGTCTTTATGTTACGTGTGTGCGTTTAAGGTAGAGGTGGATTTATTTTCTTAACTTGGCACCCTGTGTTTTTTGGGTTGTATGTCACGTTGTATGTACGCGCCCTGTATTGTTGGGCTTATCATTTTGTGTGTCGAAGTAAAGAGCATTTTTCCCAGTGGAACTCTCTGCGTCTGATTCCTTCACCCACCTAGTCCCGCGTGACATGAGTTGTGTTCTATATTTCAATGTATTGCTGTATGTTTTTAAAGAAGTGTGGAATGTCGTGGTAATTTCCTGTATTACTAAGTGAAAGGAGAGTTTACAAACCACACACAAGTCAGAGTTATACTTTAAAATCCATCTTTTAATAATATGAGCTTCACCAATAGCCTTTTGACTCTCAGATCAATTTAGTGTCTATAAATGAATTCTGAGAGTGCTTACAAAACAATTCTTAGTATCATTTTTAGCCATGACACACCCATCTCAACTCACATGACGAAACACAGATCTCAGGAACAGTTCACAAATAACATTTTACTTGAAAGTGGAGTATCCCATAGCCAGATAGCATTAGCTATAAATTATCGTTCAGTTTGCTCTAGACGAGGTTCTACTTCTCGTTCTTGGTACAACATAGTACCAAAACATTACCTCATCCAAAGGCATATATCAATTGTCAACTCTAGATAATCCCATCTCAAATACAACCCCACCTGGACAGGCTCACGGAGAGGAGAGTGAGCCTGTAGGTCAAGATAAGGGCAACATCAGAGGGGACATACAATGGTTCCAGACACTGCCATACTCTTCCCCCAAATGGGAAAAGTAGGGAGTGACTAGCACACAGACATTGTGGAGCCCTTCACATGGTTTAACAGATACCCTCAACAATGAAGACAATCCTTACCTCCCCCTCTCTGGGCCCCAAGTGACTTTCCCCACATGGTTTAACAGATACCCTCAACAATGAAGACAATCCTTACCTCTCCCCTCTCTGGGCCCCAAGTGACTTTCCCCACATGGTTTAACAGATAGTCTCAACAATGAAGACAATCCTTACCTCTCCCCTCTCTGGGCCCCAAGTGACTTTCCCCACATGGTTTAACAGATAGTCTCAACAATGAAGACAATCCTTACCTCTCCCCTCTCTGGGCCCCAAGTGACTTTCCCCACATGGTTTAACAGATAGTCTCAACAATGAAGACAATCCTTACCTCTCCCCTCTCTGGGCCCCAAGTGACTTTCCCCACATGGTTTAACAGATAGTCTCAACAATGAAGACAATCCTTACCTCTCCCCTCTCTGGGTCCCAAGTGACTTTCCCCACATGGTTTAACAGATAGTCTCAACAATGAAGACAATCCTTACCTCTCCCCTCTCTGGGCCCCAAGTGACTTTCCCCACATGGTTTAACAGATACCCTCAACAATGAAGACAATCCTTACCTCTCCCCTCTCTGGGCCCCAAGTGACTTTCCCCACATGGTTTAACAGATAGTCTCAACAATGAAGACAATCCTTACCTCTCCCCTCTCTGGGCCCCAAGTGACTTTCTCCACATGGTTTAACAGATAGTCTCAACAATGAAGACAATCCTTACCTCTCCCCTCTCTGGGCCCCAAGTGACTTTCCCCACATGGTTTAACAGATAGTCTCAACAATGAAGACAATCCTTACCTCTCCCCTCTCTGGGCCCCAAGTGACTTTCCCCACATGGTTTAACAGATACCCTCAACAATGAAGACAATCCTTACCTCTCCCCTCTCTGGGCCCCAAGTGACTTTCCCCACATGGTTTAACAGATACCCTCAACAATGAAGACAATCCTTACCTCTCCCCTCTCTGGGCCCCAAGTGACTTTCCCCACATGGTTTAACAGATAGTCTCAACAATGAAGACAATCCTTACCTCTCCCCTCTCTGGGCCCCAAGTGACTTTCTCCACATGGTTTAACAGATAGTCTCAACAATGAAGACAATCCTTACCTCTCCCCTCTCTGGGTCCCAAGTGACTTTCTCCACATGGTTTAACAGATAGTCTCAACAATGAAGACAATCCTTACCTCTCCCCTCTCTGGGCCCCAAGTGACTTTCCCCACATGGTTTAACAGATAGTCTCAACAATGAAGACAATCCTTACCTCTCCCCTCTCTGGGCCCCAAGTGACTTTCTCCACATAAGCATATTTATGAAAATGTATAAAACATCTTACTTATCAATGTTACCTAACTAATTCTGATTCTGCTACGACATTCCCTTCTCAAGGGACTTGTCCCTTCCGGTGAATCAGAACAGTAATTACATAATCAATATTTAAAATCAATTTAAAAATCAAATCCCTTCAAAGTGAAATACCTTAGCTTATATGTAAGCTTTCTACCTTCTGAAACTAAGTTTACAACCTTTATTCTACAAGACAAACTTATATGTAAGCTTTCTCCCTTCTGAAACTAAGTTTACAACGTTTATTCTACAAGACAAACTTATATGTAAGCTTTCTACCTTCTGAAACTAAGTTTACAACCTTTATTCTACAAGACAAACTTATATGTAAGCTTTCTCCCTTCTGAAACTAAGTTTACAACGTTTATTCTACAAGACAAACTTATATGTAAGCTTTCTACCTTCTGAAACTAAGTTTACAACCTTTATTCTACAAGACAAACTTATATGTAAGCTTTCTACCTTCTGAAACTAAGTTTACAACCTTTATTCTACAAGACAAAATAAAAAATCTGCCTTTTCCAGCTACAATGGTAATTTACAACATTAGCAATGTCTAAACTGTGGTTCTGATCAATTTGACGTTATTTGAAATGCCATTTATTTACATTTTCTTGCAAATGATTGTGTATGTCTGAAGTCCATTTGACTTGATTATGTGAAAGAGTCCCTTTGCAGGTGGCTGGACATACCTGTGGCTGGGACAGACGGGTCCTGAGTGATATCAGTGATGATCCTTCAATTTCTGCTCAGGCCAAATTGCTAATAACTGAGCCTTGAAATGCCATCTGTGTGTGTGTGTGTGTGTGTGTGTGTGTGTGTGTGTGTGTGTGTGTGTGTGTGTGTGTGTGTGTGTGTGTGTGTGTCTGTGTGTGTGTGTGTGTGTGTGTGTGTGTGTGTGTGTGTGTGTGTGTGTGTGTGTGTGTGTGTGTGTGTGTGTGCGTGTGTGCGCGCGCGCGTGCATTTGGATAATCAGTATTTTGTTCCTGGTGATAGGATTAGATAGGATTTCTAGGCAAATAAAATGACCTGCTGTACACTAAACATACAATGGTGCTCAATTCATCAATGCGCACAGGTGTGTGTATGTAAATAGAACAACATGTGACTTGTCAGGAGGAACACAGGACAGAGAGCTTGGTCAAAAATCACTCATTCATGTAGGCGTTGTCCTATCGGGTTGTTCTCAGAGTTCTGCTGTGGAGAGGAGTATGAATATTGCAAAGAAAGGTCTGCGTTACCAAAACAACTAAGGTAGGTTATTTTCCATTTTAACATCATTGAAAATATTATCTTCAGCTGAACATTTTGCATGTTTTCTTCATGTTTTCAGTCAGACTTTCTGAGACAATGCACATTGTTTTGACTGAAAAGATCTACGTATATCTAAGTGTTTTTATGTATGTTGACATCAGTATATTGCATCAGCATTTTGCATCAGTATACTGCATCAGTACATTGCCAACAATATATTAAAACATAAAGTCATAAATCTTGTAATCTCCCCTCTCTCATATCTCAGTTGGCTTAGATATTGTTCAAGAAGAATGAATGCCTCTTCAGGAAACAACACACAGCTCAGCTGGTATGTTTGCATTGACCATGGCTATGCTGTGCAAATGCTGTTCGGTGCTGCCCAGGCCCTGTGCTTCCTCCTGGGGACGCCAGCCTTGGTCTGGTGCCTCTGGCTCTGTCTGAGTGGAAGTCTCTGTGGAGGTGTCAAACCCACCCAGATCTTCCCTGTTAACCTGTTTGTAGTGGAACTGGTGTTCTGTGTCGAGTGTCTCCTTGAGGTGATCAGCTACCTATTCATCTGGAATTCTACAATGTTACGTCAGGCTGTGTATTTCCTCTATATTGTCTCCTGGACCTGCAGGCCCCTGCTCCAGAGCTGCATCTGTGTGGAGAGATACCTGGCGGTGGCCCAACCTGTGACATTCCTCAAGTACAGACTCCGGAGGTACAGGGTGGTGTGTTCAACCATTGTCTGGGTGTTGTCACTCACTTTTGCATGTTTCCCTATCGCTTTAATTGGTTTTAAAAAAACAGCAGCTCATGTGCTCATTAGTGTCTATTGCCTTGGAGTGGTCGTCATTTCTCTCTGCTGCTTCTTCATCCTGCGTGTGCTGAAGCAGCCTGGTCCAGGAGAGGTAGAGGGAGGCAGAGGGGGAGAGAAGAAACAGGGGATGACAGACCCACATAAGTTGAGAGCTTTTGGGATAATCTTATCCAAGTTGGTGATCATCTTGACGTGCTCCATCCTGGTGGTTGTTGGTTGGGCTACTCTGTCATCTAGTCTTGAAATCACCTGCAATGTATTCCCCATGTTAATGATTGTCAACATCTTCAGTGTCCTGGTCTCACCCCTGATGCACCTCTACAGAGAGGGAAGGCTGTCATGCCGTAGAGGGCCGGAGACACGTTAGACTTACAGTTGCAGGCACTAAAAGAACAGGTTTGTGACAAACTATCGCTAGCAGACGTTGTGTTAAATACTCATTGAATTAAAATTGTTCTGTCAATCCTGAGGCGCAGCCTAACTTCTTAGCTCCTGCAACTGAAGTTTAAATATTCATAGACACATCAAAGGCGTTGACATTTAGTGTTGTTTTTTGTTGAATAAATCGTTTTCATTATTTTGATTTGGTGGCAAGTTGCAATAGCATTTTGTGAGATATAGCTAGTTATCATTAAAGTTGTTGTGAAAAGGGCAATCTGCAGTTCAATCAATAACAAAGTGGATTCCCTACCTCTGTTTTGGTATAAAGTTGTGGGATGGCGATGGAGAAACTATCAAATGTTGAGGCTGTACAGTGTTTTTTTTTACATTTATATTGTTTACAAACAAAGGAGTTAAACCAACTCATAGTTTTGGTTCTGATAGGGTGTGAAAGTTGAACTAAGCTCATGATGCATTTATGAGTTATATTTCCTAAGAGTCCAAGATTTAATGTAGCAATCACAGATTGTCGCTTTAAATATAGCTGTGTCACATATTTAGAATTCAAAGTAAATGTTGGTTTGTTTTATTCATTATACAATTAATATTAGGATGAATGGCTTGATAGGTGACTAGGCTTTTTCATTTCGCATCATACTTAAATAATGGATTGTCTTCTTCAAAAGATATTGTTTTTTTTAAAGATTAAGTTATGATATATGGGGACTGACTGTGCATGAGACTTGGCTAATGGTGTCAATGATACTTAACATTCTAGCCCTTTCAGTGCAAAATCCTAGAAAGCCATGAGGCTCCATCCACACTGGAAAAAACATTGACTCCACAGACGTAAACACTTGCTTTTTGAATGACAGGTGCACATCAATTTAAATGTCAATGCATTATTCAGATATAGGCTTTTCTAGATGAGTGTCATCTTGTTTTGGACACCCTTCAAAGCATACTGTAGGTGCCGAACCCCTGGGCAGAGGTATAGAAGGGAGGGAAACTGATGAAGAAGAGAGACTCCTGTACCGTACATATCATCCTGCTGACCTTGATGCTGAACCACACTCTTACGATCATCAGGGAAATCCTTCAGCATGTTGGGTAGCTTTAATCAGCCCCTCCTCTACCACTTCAGGGTTGGGAAACTGGCCTGCATTGGGGGTTCAAGTGAAGGATAACTCCTCTGCAGGGGAAAGGTTGTCTTGTATTTCTCTGTTCATTGTGCTCTTCCATTCCTTTTAATCATATTGTTCATGCTATTTAGAGGTTAAGACATTTTTAGTAAGTTAGTCATAGTTCAACTATGTAGTGTGTGTCGGGGGAGGGATGTGGGGTGGGGGGAGGGATGTGGGGTGGGGGGAGGGATGTGGGGTGGGGGAAGGAATGTGGGGTGGGGGAGGGATGTGGTGTGGGGGAGGCTCTGCCATTTTATTTGTCTTGTATAGCTGTTAATCTTAGGAAAATTAGGTAGATACATTGTGAGATTTCACTATCGCCTCATGCTCACAATTCCAACCTATTCCTGACTGTTTTGCTTGTTTTTACTAAATATATCCCCATACTTTTATGTAGCTAAATCCCCTTTTAGCTTGTATTACATCCTGTAAAGCACTTTCTTCTCTACTATTGAGTGGGGTTCTATATTGAAATATATTGCTGTATGTTTCAAAAGAAGTGTGGAATAAAGCATCTGATTGATTGAACAGTTAAAGTCCCTGTCTGTCTGTCACATGATTAAAACATGTCTTTCGAATTTCAAGTTTTCAAGTTTAATTTATTTAAAATCATGCACTGTAGCAGTCAATACAAACTGAAATACATGATCGTACAACATGTTAATGGATAAGAAACAACAACAAATAAATATTAAGAGTAAAAAAATGTAAAACAAAAATGCTGTCTTTGCGCCAATCAATAATCAATGAGCAGAAATATTATTGACCTCATGTTCCATTCAGTTCTGTACTTTGGTAAAGTAAGTTTGTTTTGGCAGCGGGTGTTCCTGCCTGTAACTGTGATTCGGTCAGGAAGTAGCCAGTCTCTGAATTTAGATTTTAGGAGGCTGACAGCGAAGGCAGTGCAGAGTTGTGTCCGTCTTTCATGAAGCCAGGTAGAGACAGGGTCTGAAATAACTCAGTATAACCAAAGTTTCTCCAGGATGGTGTGGCATGCCCTCTCCAGTTCATCACACTGGGCCTGGGTCAGTGAGCTGTGCCAAGCAGGAGCGGCATACTCCAGGTGGTGAAGTATTTAGCCGGTGTAAAAATGGTCCTTCTGTACCATTATCCCTCACACTATCACACACTTTGAGATGCTGGCACTCGATCCGGAAAGGGCAGGGGATAGGTGTATTTCTTGTGAAGGTCAATGATAGGACCTTGGACTTGGCAGGGGTCAGTGACATTCTGCTCGCATTTCATCACATACTGTATGTATGCCCATTCAGTGACGAATGCTCATCTTTTTAAGTGGGAGAACTTGCACAATTGGTGGCTGACTAAATATTGTTTTGCCCCAATGTATATCCCCCTTCAGTGATGTCTTGGCTAATTGTATCACCATTAGGAGACATGCAAACCCAAACGGGGCCACTGGGAAAAACAACATTGGGACCTGCCTGATGTTTTCATTGACAACTTGCATGACAGCCAACATTGTCCTTAAGCTGTTGTAACTGCCTCTGTATGAGCAAGAACATGTATGTATCAAACATAGTTACTGTTCTACCGAAAATGTCTGCTGTATTATATTATTAGTAATCACCTTCAGTCCCACATTGTGAATGCGTTGAGTTCCAGGTCTTTCTCCATTCAGAGACGTCAGTGTCAAGCCTGTCTGTCGGTCAGGACTCCATCATGTCATCTGGCAAGTGCTGGCTCCATAGATGAATGTGTGAACACAGTCACTTTTCTATTACCAATGGCAGTTAGGATTGGTTATAATCTGACACAAACATATACTATGTTGAAGTTTGAACATGTCAGACTAAGCCTACTTAATAATTTGTGATTCTGGTCTCCCATTCAACAATAGTTGGTGAGTAGAAACTTGGGCGAAGCAAGACGTAAGGTCTTTGCCTGTGCCATATTAAAGGCATGGCAGCTTAGGTCAGATTCCTGGCACCTCAAATCAAATAAAAAGTTATTTGTCACATGCTCCGAATACAACAAGTGTAGACCTTACCGTGAAATGCTTACTTACAAGCCCTTAATCAACAGTGCCGTTCAAGAAGAGTTAATAAAATACTTACCAAATAAACTAAAGGATTTTTTATTTTTTATTAACACAACAACATAACAATAAAGAGGTTATAGACAGCGGGTACCAGTACCGAGTCAGAGTGCTGGGGTACAGATTAGTTGAGGTTATTTGTGCTTGTAGGTAAGGGTGAAGTGACAATGCATAGATAATAAACAGCAAGTTGTAGCAGTGTACAAAACAAATGGAAGGGGGGGGGGGGTCAATGTAATAGTCCGGTGGCCATTTGATTAATTGTTCAGCAGTGTTATGGTTTGGGGTAGAAGCTTTTAAAGAGCCTTTTAAACTTGACGCAACGGTACCGCTTACCGTGCGGTTGCAGAGAGAACAGTCTATGACTTGGGTGACTATTATATTGGGTGACTATTATACTATTATATAGGTCCTGGATGGCAGGAAGCTTGGCCCCAGTGTTGTACAGGGACGCACACAATTTTTCTGTAGCACCATACAGTCAGATGCCAAGCAGTTTCCATACCTGGTGGTGTTGCAACCATGCTCTCGATGGTGCAGTTGTAGAACTTTTTGAGTATCTGGAGACCCATGCCAAATCTTTTCGGTCTCTTGAGGGAGAAAAGGTGTTGTCGTGCCCTCTTCACGACTGTCTTGGTGTGTTTGGACCACGATAGTTTGTTGGTGATGTGGACACCAAGGGACTCTCGACCCGGTCCACTACAGCCCCGTTGATGTTAATGGGGGCCTGTTCGATCCAGTTACAGAGGGAGGTGATTAGTCGCAGGGTTCTTAGCTTAGTGATGAGCTTTGTGGGCACAATGCTGTTGGACGCTGAGCTGTAGTCAATGAACAGCATTCTCACATACAGGTGAATTTCCAAACGCCCGAAGGTACCACGTTCATCTGAACAAACAATAGTACGCAAGTATAAACACCATGGGACCACGCAGGCATCATACCGCTCAGGAAGGAGACGCGTTCTGTCTCCTAGAGATGAACGTACTTTTGTGCGATAAGTGCAAATCAATCCCAGAACAACAGCAAAGGACCTTGTGAAGATGCTGGAGGAAACAGGTACAAAAGTATCTATATCCACAGTAAAACGAGTCCCATATCGACATAACCTGAAAGGCCGCTCAGCAAGGAAGAAGCCGCTGCTCCAAAATCGCAATAAAAAATGCCAGACTATGGTTTGCAACTGCACATGGGGACAAAGATCGTACTTTTTGGAGAAACATCCTCCGGTCTGATGAAACAAAAATTAAAAACTATTTGGCCATAATGACCACCGTTATGTTTTGAGGAAAAAGGGGGAGACTTGCAATTTGAAGAACACCATCCCAACCATGAAGCACGGGGTTGGCAGCATCATGTTGTGAGGGTGCTTTGCAGATGTATGGACTGGTGCACATCACAATATAGATGGCATCATGAGGCGGGAAAATGATGTGGATATTTTGAAGCAACATCTCAAGACATCAGTTAGCGCTTGGTCTCAAATGTGTCTTCCAAATGGACAATGACCCCAAGCATACTTCCAAAGTTGTGGCAAAATGGCTTAAGGACAACAAAATCAAGATATTGGAGTGGCCATCACAAAGCCCTGACCTCAATCCTATAGAAAATGTGTGGGCAGAACTGAAAAAGCGTGTGCGAGAAGGAGGTCTAAAAACCTGACTCAGTTACACCAGCTCTGTCAGGAGGAATGGGCCAAAATTCCCCCAACTTATTGTGGGAAGCTTGTGGAAGGCTACCCAAAATGTTTGACCCAAGTTAAACAATTTAAAGCCAATGCTACCAAATACTTATCTAGTGTATGCAAACTTCCGACCAACTGGGAATGTGATGAAAGAAATAAAAGCTGAAATATATCATTCTCTCAACTATTATTCTGACATTTCACATGTCAGGAATTGTGAAAAACTGAGTTTGAATGTATTTGGCTAAGGTGTATGTAATCATCCGACTTCAACTGTATATGGTTGTCATCCTCAAAGAAACTCAAAAGTGGTGATTATATTAATTTATAATTAAATGTTAATTAATTTACAATTAATTTACAATTTAATCTGAGAGAGTCTCTCCTCCACTTTGAGCCATCAAAGGCTTTCAAAGTGGGAATGGCCAAGATGTGTAAATGCTGGAACTTTCAGAATTATCCTGACTAATTTGTTCTGAGAGGTCTTAATTAACCTGTTATGGCTGCATCCCTTTGTTCTCAATTTCCACCTGAAGACATACCCAAGTCTAACTGCCTGTAGCTCAGCCCCAGAGGCAAGGATATGAATATTCTTGGTATCATTTGAATGGAAACATTCTGAAGTTTGTGGAAATGTTAATTGAATTTAGGAGAATATAACACAGTAGATCTGGTGGAAGAAAAGAGAAAGAAAGAGCATGCGTTTCATGCGACACAAAACACAACGACGCCTCCATGCTGTTCCCTTTTGGCCCTGAGGCACAGTCATGCCTGCAGTAATGAACTGTGGCATATGAACACCACTGGGGGCACAGGTAGAGCGGGCAGCTTGGCACCGGGGGCTCCCAGTTGGAGTCGCTATCACTGTGAAAGAAAACATTAAAAAAATGTTTGTATTGTATGAGCCTTTTATCATCACATAAAATAAACAGATATGTATTGATTGTATAGAGCAGAGGGCACAGTAACTAAGGTGTTCCATTCAACACACACACACACACCCAAACAAACCAACACACACACACGCACAAAAACAAACTACACATTTCATTGCAAAAAAATAATAATAATATATATTTTTTAGATATAATATATATAGATGTTTATATTTCATAAAACGGCATTAGCACTTACCCGTCCAGAAGTATGTCCTGTCCTTGCAGAAACAGCTCCTCTGTTCGTTTGAATCATAACACTCCAAGATTCCTCAAACAAAAAATCTGTCTCACTTTCACTTTTACTTTAGAGTTTGACTTCGCTTTACATGATGTAATTCGCCAGGATATCTTCAATGAAATCGTTGAAACTACAACTTTCCGAAATACAGCTGCGCACAAAAGCCTTACAGCAACTGCTCTGATCGTCAAGGCGAATATGGAGTTCCCTGCTCGTGCGATTACAACCAAGGAATTGTGGTCCAACCCAAAACCATTACATACTGGCGTTTACCTCAGCTCATTGGCTATCTACCCAGCTAGATTTCAAGAAGATCAGTGGTCATTGGGCAGAAATATAGTCAATCAATGAAGCTTCGCTAAAATTATTGGTGCGTCAGGTAGTAATTTATCGTTGTCTTCAAATCAACTCACTTCGGTCAATTCTCTGCAAAAAAAACCAATGATGTTTGACTGTGTTGCGAACATCCAGAGGAATGCACTGAAACCCACCATGACTATATAAACGATTGTTTACATGGGCGAATCACGCAAAAATGATAGAGATGGATTTCCCAGCACAAATAGTTTACAAAATGTTTAGATTTAGGCTATAAAAATGGATTTTGTCAAAGAAAACGGCACTTCATTTGATCAATGGGATACTCAGGAAGAGAAATAAGAGCAAGATATCAGAATGTAAGTCATAATTTTACCTTCAGATGTGAAAGTCTAAAAACTGTCATGGCGGAAAATGTTTCTGTTCTTGATTGCTCTTCTCAAACAAAAGCATGGGATTTGTTCTCTGTAATAGCTATTTTAAATTGGAAAACGTAGTTTGATTACCAAGATTCTAATCTTTTGAAGGGTGTAAGACACTTGCATTTTCAAGAATGTTTAATGTTACGAAATTGTATTTTTAGTTGTCACTCTGAAATTTCCCCTGATGTTGGTCCCTGTACGGGGACAGCAGCCATAACACTATTGTACCAGGAAGAGCATGCATAGCCAACTTGGCATTGAACAAGAGCCCCTGCCAATTTCCACAATCTGCCAGGAGGTACATTTCTGGCTTGGTCGAGGTTGGACGGCCCATGTTCCAATGATGCATCTGTGTGGAGCGCTGCTTGGCTGTGTTCTATCCTGTGGTCACCCTCAAGTACAGACCTAAGGTACAGGGCGGCATGTGATATCATGGTATTGTTGCTGATCCTTGGTCTCCTTGTGTCAAAGGGCACTACAAGGACTGTATATCTTGCAAACACTGTCACCACCGAT
The DNA here is from genome assembly GCF_057628025.1 of Oncorhynchus mykiss. Classification (NCBI taxonomy): domain Eukaryota; kingdom Metazoa; phylum Chordata; class Actinopteri; order Salmoniformes; family Salmonidae; genus Oncorhynchus; species Oncorhynchus mykiss. The sequence goes on from NC_143031.1 coordinate 75,477,239, forward strand.
AAATCCACTACAATTGAGAATTTCAATAAGCATTTTTCTATGGCTGGCCATGCTTTCCTCCTGGCTGCCCCTACCCCGGTCACCAGCCCTGCACTCCCCATAGCAACTTGTCCAAGCCTCCCCCATTTCTCCTTCACCCAAATACAGATAGCTGAAGTTCTAAAAGAGCTAGAAATCTGGACCCCTACAAATCAGCCGGAATAGACCATCTGGACCCTCTCTTTCTAAAATGATCTGCCAAAATTGTTGCAACCCCAATCACTAGCCTGTTCAACCTCTCTTTTGTATCGTCTGAGATTCCGAAAGATTGGAAAACTGCCGCGGTCAGACACTCTAGACCCAAACTGCTACAGACCTATATCTATCCTTCCCTGCCTTTCTATGTTCTTTGAAAGACAAATTAACAAACAGATTAACAAGTATTTCGAATCCCACCGTACATTTTCTGCTATGCAATCTGATTTCAGAGCTGGTCATGGGTGCACCTCAGCCATGCTCAAGGTTCTAAATGATATCATAACCGCCATCGATAAGAGACAGTACTGTACAGCCGTATTCATCAACCTGGCCAATCACCACATTCTTATTGGCAGACTCAACAGCCTTGGTTTCTCAAATGATTGCCTCACCTGGTTCACCAACTACTTCTCTGATAAAGTTCAGTATGACAAATCGGAGGGCCTGTTGTCCGGACCTCTGGCAGTCTCTATGGGGGTGCCACAGGCTTCAATTTACGGGCCGACTCTTTTCTCTGTATATATCAATGATGTCGCTCTTGCTGCGGGTGATTCTCTGATCCACCTCTACGCAGACGACACCATTCTGTATACTTCTGACCCTTCTTAACACTGTGTTAACTAACCTCCAGACGAGCTTCAATGCCATACAACTCTCCTTCCATGGCCTCCAACTGCTCTTAAATGCAAATAAAACTAAATTCATGCTCTTCAACTGATCACTGCCCGTACCTGCCCGCCTGTCCAGCATCACTACTCTGGACGCTTCTGAATATTTGGACAACTACAAATACCTAGGTGTCTTGTTAGACTGTAAACTCTCCTTCCAGACTCACATTTTAACCATTGCCAATCCAAAATGAAATCTAGAATCAGCTTCCTATTTCGCAAACAAAGCATCCTTCACTCATGCTGCCAAACATACCCTCGTAAAACTGACCATCCTACCGATCCTCGACTTCGGCTATGTCATTTATAAAATAGTCTCCAACATTCTCCTGAACAAATTGGACACAGTCTATCACAGTGCCATCCGTTTTGTCACCAAGGCCCCATTTACTACCCACTGCTCTCGTTGGCTGGCCCTCGCTTCATACTAGTTTCCAAACCGACTGGCTCCAGGTCATCTACAAGTCTCTGCTAGGTAAAGCCCTGCCTTATCTCAGCTCACCGGTCACCATAGCAGCACTCACTCGTAGCACACGCTCCAGCAGGTCCAGCACGTGCTCCAGCAGGTTCCTTTGCACCCCAATATCTCTACTTGCACATTCATTTTCTGCACATCTACCATTCCAGTGTTTAATTGCTATATTGTTATTACTTCGCCACCATGGACTATTTATTGCCTCAACTCCCTTATCTTACCTCATTTAAACTCACCGTATATAGACTTTATGTTTTCTTTTTTTCTACTGTATTATTGACTGTATGTTTTGTTTATTCCATCTGTAACTCTGTGTTGTTGTATGTATCAAACTGCTTTGCTTTATCTTGACCAGGTCACAGTTGAAAATGAGAACTTGTTCTCAACTGGCCTACCTGATTAAATAAAGGTGAAATAAAATAAAAATGTAATATCACCACGGTTCTGTTCATCTATGTGTTCTGCAGGTTGAAGTGCTGATCTGGTCTGGCCCAGTGGATTAAGGGAATGAGAGAAAGGGTGAAAAAGAGTAGGGAGAGAACCGGATGAAGAGGAGAGCCTCCTGTACCATCCAGATCCTCCTTCAGACCTTGATGCTGAACTACTCTCATCGGGGCAATCATTCAGGATCATGACTTTCTCCTTTATCTGGATGAGAAGGATAACTCCTCTGTAGGGAAATGGTTGTCTTGCATTTCTCTGGTTCTCATTCTGTTCCATTCCCTTTAGTCATATTATTCATGCTATTTAGAGGTTTTAACCTTTTTATGTGGTTTAAACTTCTAAATGTATTGCTGTATGATTTAAAAGAAGTGTGGAATGAAGCAAATCAAATTGATTCAACAGTTCAGGGTCCTGTCTGTCTGTCACTTACAGTATGATTACAGCATGTCGTCAGATATACAGTGGGGCAAAAAATTATTTAGTCAGCCACCAATTGTGCAAGTTCTCCCACTTAAAAAGATGAGAGATGCCTGTAGTTTTCATCATAGGTACACTTCAACTGTGAGAGACAAAATGAGAAAAAAAATCCAGAAAATCACATTGTAGGATTTCTTATGAATTTATTTGCAAATTATGGTGGAAAATAAGTATTTGGTCACCTACAAACAAGCCAGATTTCTGGCTCTCACAGACCTGTAACTTCTTCTTTAAGTGGCTCCTCTGTCCTCCACTCGTTACCTGTATTAATAGCACCTGTTTGAACTTGTTATCAGTATAAAAGACACCTGTTCGCAACCTCAAACAGCCACACTCCAAACTCCACTATGGCCAAGACCAAAGAGCTGTCAAAGGACACCAGAAACAAAATTGTAGACCTGCACCAGGCTGGGAAGACTGAATCTGCAATAGGTAAGCAGCTAGGTTTGAAGAAATCAACTGTGGGAGCAATTATTATGAAATGGAAGACATACAAGACCACTGATAATCTCCCTCGATCTGGGGCTCCACGCAAGATCTCACACCGTGTGGTCAAAATTATCACAAGAATGGTGAGCAAAAATCCCAGAACTACACGGGGGGTGGGCCTAGGGAATGACCTGCAGAGAGCTGGGACCAAAGTAACAAAGCCTACCATCAGCAAGGGCATTGAAGATGAAAAGTGGCTAGGTCTTTCAGCATGACAATGATCCCAAACACACCGCCCGGGCAACGAAGGAGTGGCTTCGTAAGAAGCATTTCAAGGTCCTGGAGTGGCCTAGCTAGTCTCCAGATCTCAACCCCATAAAAAATCTTTGGAGGGAGTTGAAAGTCTGTGTTGCCCAGCAACAGCCTGTCACGTTCTGACCTTTATTTCCTTTGTTTTGTATTTATTTAGTATGGTCAGGGCGTGAATTGGGTGGGCAGTCTATGTTTTTTTTTCTATGTTTTGGGGTATTTCTATGTTTCGGCCTAGTATGGTTCTCAATCAGAGGCAGGTGTCATTAGTTGTCTCTGATTGAGAATCATACTTAGGTAGCCTGGGTTTCACTGTGTGTTTGTGGGTGATTGTTCCTGTCTCTGTGTTTGCACCAGATAGGACTGTTTTAGGTTTTCTCACGTTTATTGTTTTCTTAGTTTATTCATGTATAGTGTCTTTATAAATTAAAACATGAATAACCGCCACGCTGCATTTTGGTCCGCCTCTACTTCACCTCAAGAGAACCGTTACACAGCCTAAAAACATCACTGCTCTAGAGGAGATCTGCATGAAGGAATAAGCCAAAATACCAGCAACAGTGTGTGAAAACCTTGTGAAGACTTACAGAAAATGTTTGACCTCTGTCATTGCCAACAAAGGGTATATAACAGAGTATTGAGATAATTATTGACCAAATACTTATTTTCCACCATAATTTGCAAATGTATTCATTAAAAATCCTACAATGTGATTTTCTGGATTTTTTTTCTAATTTTGTCTGTCATAGTGGAATTGTACCTATGATGAAAATTGCAGGCCTCTCTCATCTTTTTAAGTGGGAGAACTTGCACAATTGGTGGCTGACTAAATATTTTTTTGCCCCACTGTATATCCCCCTTCAGTGATGTCTTGGCTAATTGCATCACCATGAGTAAACATGGAAACCCAGACAGGACCTACTAGATAAAAACAATGGCTTCCATGAACATGGGGACTTGCCCTGATGTTTTCATTGGCTGTTTGCATTACAGCCATCATTGTCTTTAAGCTATTGTAACTGCCTCTGTTTAAGAATAGGGCTTAATTCTGATCTTCAATATTTTCACATTTAAAAGAAAACTACAGAAAGACACTCAAAGAACAGAGCTCAACTCAGCATGTTGGTGTTTTAGGGATCCTTGAAACTCTAAATGAATGCTTGTATGTCTATCTACTGTCAACTCCTCATGAATGTCTACAAACATATGAATATTACTCCATATATATTACCACGACTGAATGACAAATTACTACATACGTACATAACATACTGGCGTACATAACGTTACTCTTTATTGTTTGTTATGACCAAGAGGCTCGATTCGGTCTGATGTGGAAAATTTGAAATTGTGTTTGTTACATTGGATAAAAGTATAGACTGTGTATCATACAGTGCAGTTGAAGAACAATGTGAAAGTTATTCTTCTTTGAAAGTTGATATGACCCCACTTTTGAGAAAATGGTTCTTGAATGTTTTGGTACACCTACTGGAGAGCTGTTCTTAGTCTACACCCATTCAGCATCGTTCAGACCCTCTTAAATCTTAGCCCCACCCATCATTTTAAGGACTCACATGTAAGGCCATGTGCTAAACAGAGTGAGTACGGTAGTGTACTAATCAACCAAATATTAAAAGATTAAAGGCTGGTTTATACTACATCTATCGATATGTGTGACATCATGAACATTCCATTGTTGTCCGACATCAAAATCTTCGTTGTCGTTTTGAAAAAAGAAAAACTCAACAACGACAGGCTGAATGACATTAGCAGCCTGGTGGTCCGAAATAGCATAGCTGGTGTATTTAAACAGCAATAAACCCACTCATTTTTTTTCATTTATTTAGTTCATGTCAATCTAGCAAACCAGGAACTAAAAGCAATTCCTAAACAATGTTTTGGTTCATTTCTAGCTTGTTAGCTTGCTAGCTAATGTTAAGTTCAAATAATGACCATATGATATTGCTGACAACGTCTTAACTTTTGCTAATTTGTGTTAATTATTACAGGAAATTAAACTCACAACATGATACTTATTTACAAGTTTTGGGGAGCTATTTTCAGAAAATAGCGTACGGTTCTGAGTGTGACAAAAATAAACGCAGGGCCTAAGGATTATCTACACATACTGAGCAGCTCATGAATTGGACAGATGCGTGCTACATGGAAGACCAGTCCGAACTCATCTCACGGCATGCTTCAATTTCTGCTCAGGCTGTGAAATGCAAATCCCTGAGCAAGTTGAATTCCATCTGTGTCTTTGTCTGTGTGTGTATGTATGGGTGTGTGTGGGTGTACGTGTGTGAAAGCATATGCATTAAGTAAATCTGTGTTTCGTTCCATTCTGATACGTTTTGAATTCTAGTCAAAGAAAACGCAATGGTGCTCAATTCGTCACTGCCCACAGGTTTGTGTATGTAAATAACACAACACGTGACTTGTTCAGAAGAACACAAAAGACAGAGAGCTTTGGCTACAACCACTCATACATATCAGTGTTATTCCATCGGGTCGGACTTCGGCAGGAGAAAGAACCACGAATACTGCAAATCAAGGTCTGAGTTACCAAAACAACTAGGGTAAGTTATTTTAAATTTAAATATCACTGAGCATCATATCTCAGGCTACTTGTTTTAAATCTCCTCTTCATGTTTTCATTCAGACTTTCTGAGACAATGCACAATGTTTTGACTGGCATAACAGTAGATTAACGTATATCAAAGTATTGTTTTGTATATTTGCATCAGTATATTGCATCAGTATTTTGACAATATATTAAAACAAAGTGATGAATTGTCTCATCTACCCTGTTTCATATCTTAGTGGGATCTGATATTATTCCACAACGATGAATGACTCTTCAGGAAACTACACTTACCTTGACAGCTGGGATGTTTGCTTGGACCAGTTCTATGTTGTGACGGTGCTGTTCAGTGCTGCCCAGGCCCTGTGCTTCTTGCTCGGGATGCCAGCTCTGCTCCGGTGCCTCTGGCTCTCTCTGAGTGGAAGTCTCTCTGGAGGTCTCAAACCCACCCAGGTCTTCCCTATTAACCTGTTTGCAGTGGAGCTGGTGTTCTGTGTCGAGGGTCTCCTTGAGGTGATCAGCTACCTATTCATCCGTGAGGGTATACTGTTACGGCAGGCTGTGTATGTCCTGTATCACCTCTCCTGGACCTGCAGGCCTCTGCTCCAGAGCTGCATCTGTGTGGAGCACTGCCTGGCGGTGGCCAAACCTGTGACCTTCTTCAAATACAGGCTCCGGAGATACAGGGTGTCGTGTTCAACCACAGTCTGGGTGTTGTCGCTCGCTTTTGCATGTTCTCCAATTGCTTCAATTGGTTATGAAGAAATATCAGGATATGTGCTTGTTACTGTCTATTGTCTTGGGGTGGCCGTCATTTCTCTCTGCTGCTTCTTCATCCTGCGTGTGTTGAAGCAGCCTGGTCCAGGAGAGGTAGAGGGGGGCAAAGGGGGAGAGGAGAAACAGGGGACGACATACCCACATAAGGTGAGAGCTTTTGGGATCGTCTTAACCAACTTGGTGATTATCTTGGCAAGCTCCATCCCAGTGGTTGCTTTTTACGCCAGCCAGTCATCCAGCCTTGACTACTACTGCATTGTCTATCCCACGCTGCTGATTGTTAACATCTTCAGTGTCATGGTCTCCCCCCTGATTCTCCTCTACAGGGAGGGAAGGCTGCCATGCCGAAGAGGGCTAGAGACGCATTAGACTTACAGTTGAGGGCAATACAGATTGTTGTGAAAAAATCTATCGCTAGGAGACGATAGAGCGTTGTGTTAATACTGTAAATGCTCATTGAATTGAAATTGTTCTGTCAATTCCGCTGCACAGCCCAACTTCTTAGTGCCTGCAACTGTAGTTTAAACATACAAAGACACAGCAAAGGCGTGGAAGTTTTGATTGTTTCGATTTGGTGACATGTAGCATTAAATATTTTTGAGATGCATCACATTAGCGTTAGACTTGTAGTTAAAGGGGCAATCTGCAGTTCTACAAGTCATCTGAAATCTACAACAACAAAGCAGATTCCCCAGATTCATAGACAGAGCTATGGGTACAATGACTGACCAACCATGGTGTCACGTTTTACCAATGTTTTGAGGCTTCACATTGTTTGTTTACGTAAATCTGGAAATTCCTTTGAAATGTATTAAGTTAGGTAAATCAGCTCTAAGTTTTCTTGCACCATATGGAACAATCTTCAAAATGTTCTTAATTCCAATGTTTTGGTGCACCTAAGGCAATTCAGAAAGCTGATTGAGGACCTTATTACTGATGAATGTGTTCATTTTTACAACCATATTTTTCTTTCTGCTTGAAATTTGAATGTATATTTTGACGTGTATTTTTTTCTGTAAATTTGTATTCAGGGCTTATCTGTAAACGAGACTTTGGTCCCGGTATGACTCCCTGATGAAATAAACTATGAATAAAATTAATATAAATGTCCAAGAATGGAGGTAGAAATTGCATATTGCCTCTTTTACTAAAGCTGCATAGCTTTCCTAAGCATTTATATAATGCAATTAGAATTAGGACGGGGGGCTGTATAGGGGATTGAGCCTATCTATTTCTTTGTGATCGGTGTCCCGTCCTTAAATTCTTGTTAATCTAAATGCACTGTCTAATTTACAGTAGCTATTACAATGAAATGATAGCATGCTAATGTTTAATAAACAAATTAGGCACATTTGGGCAGTATTGATACAACATTTTGAACAGGAATACAATGGTTCATTGGATCAGTCTAACACATTGCACATACACCCCTGCCATGTAGTGGACAAAATCTAAATTGCAGCTAGGCTGGAATAATACATTACGTCCTTTCTCTTGCATTTCAAAGATGATTGTGCAAAAATAATACAAAAAGCGGTTGGTTTTGTCTTTGTATTATCTTTTACCAGATCTATTGTGTTATATTCTCCTACATTCCTTTCACATTTCCACAACCTTCAAAGTGTTTCCTTTCAAATGGTACCAAGATTATGCATATCCTTCCTTCAGGGCCTGAGTTACATGCAGTTAGATTTGGGTATGTCATTTTAGGCAAAAATTGAAAGAAAGGGGCGATTCCTTAAGAGGCTTCTCACCTTGTCAGCTCAGGTATTCAAACCAGCTACCATTTTGGTTACTGGGCCAAAGCTCTAAAGGCTACCGTATAGCATTCACTTTTAGCGTTAGCATTATGTAATGAATTGTCTTTCTGTTCATATTATGTTCTTCTTTGAATTTACAGTGAATTCTGAAAGTATTCAGACCCCTTGACTTTTTCAAAATGTTGTTACATTACAGCCTTATTCTAAAATTGATTAAATCATTTTTCCCTCATCGATCCCCGACAAAGTGAAAAGATGTTGTTCTGCCCCTGAACAAGGCACTTAATTAACCCAGTGTTCTTCATTGTCAATACGAATTTGTTCTTAACTGACTTGCCTAGTTAAATAAAGGTTAAGTAAAAATGCATAATAATTAAAATCCATCTACACACAGTACTCCATAATGATAAAGCATAAACAGGTTTTTAGACATTTTTGCAAATTTATCAAAATTAGAAATCTGAAACTATTACATTTACATAAATATTCAGACACTTTACTCAGTACTTTGTGGATGCACCTTTGGCAGTGACTACAGCCTTGAGTTTTCTTGGGTATGATGTTACAATCTTGGCACAACTGTATTTGGGGAGTTTCTCACCTTCTTCTCTGCAGATCCTCTCAAGATCTGTCAGAATGGATGGGGAGTGTCACTGCACGGCTATTTTCAAGTCTCTCCAGAGATGTTGGAACGGGTTCAAGTCCGGCTCTGGCTGTGTCATTTAAGGACATTCAGATACTTGTTCCGAAGCAACTCCTGTGTTGTCTTGGCTGTGTGCTTAGGGTCATTGTCCTGTTGGAAGGTAAACCTTTGACCCAGTCTGAGGTCTTGAGTGCTCTAGAGCAGGTTTTCATCAAGGAACTCTTTGTACTTTGCTCTGTTCATCTCAATCTGACAAGCCTCCATTTGCCTTTTGGCAAACTCCAAGCTGGCTGTCATGTGGCTTTTACTGAGGAGTGGCTTCAGTCTGGCGGGTCTACCATAACGGCCTGCTTGGTGTAGTGAGATGGATGTCCTTCTGGGAGATTCTCCCATCTCCACAGAGGAACTCTGGAACTCTATCTGATTGACCATCGGGTTCTTGGTCACCTCCCTGATCAAGGCCCTTCTCCCCCATTGCTCAGATTTGCCTGGTGGCCAGCTCTTGGAAGAGTCTTGGTGGTTCTAAACTTCTTCCATTTAAGAATGATGGAGGCCACTGTGTTCTTTGGGACCTTCAGTGCTACAGAAATATTTTGGTACCCTTCCCCATATCTGTGCCTCGACACATTCCTTATCTCGGAGCTCTACAGACAAATCCCTCAACCTCTTGGCTTGGTTTTTGCTCTTACATGCACTGTCAACTGTGGGACCTTATATAGATAGCTGTGTGCCTTTCCAAATCATATCCAATCAATTGAATATACCACAAGTACACTGTAATCAAGATGTAGAAACATCTCAAGGATGATCAACGGAAACAGGATGCACCTGAGCTCATATTCGAGTCTCATAGCTAAGGGTCCCAATTCTTATGTAAATTAGGTATTTATGTTTTTTCATTTTTTCTAAAAACCTGTTCTTGCTTTGTCATTATGGGGTATTGTGTGTAAATTGATGAGGATTTGTGTTTCTTTTTAAATCAATTTTAGAACAAGGCTGTAATGTAACGAGGAAAAGGTAAAGGGGTCTGAATAATTTCTGAAAACACAGTAGGTCCTTGTCTGTCACTAAGATTTACATAATGCAATTCAAATGTATGGGGAATGACTGTGCATGAGACTTGGCTAATGGTGACATCGCTACACAACATTCTAGCCCAGACAGTGAATACTCCTAGAAAACCATTAAGCTCCATCCAAACTGGAAAATACCGTGGACCCCGCTGACATAAAATGGATAGCTCAGAATTCTGGCAATGAGGCCCTACATCTACATCAAGAGATGAACTTGAGGATAACATGTTTATTTATCTGTGTCCAGTATAAAGTTAGAGGTAGCTAGCTTGCTAGCAGTACCCAAAGACGTATAGCCTTTGTACTAAGCTGGCTAATATTGGCTAGAGCAATTACTTCTACCTTCTTTCACATTGGACGGAGATGCATAAAAATAGTATTCAAGAGGTCTTTTGACTCTCAGGAAGTAGAAAAAGAGCCTCTCGAACTATACCTTTGACATACTCTATTTTAATGGAAGACGCAGGTCAATCCAAATGTCAACATATTAGTCAAAAAGAGGCAACTCTAGATGAGTGTCATGTTGTTTTGAGTACTCTTCTCAACATACTGTAGCTGCCAAATCCTAACCCCTGGACAGAGGTATAGATTCTCAGGTACAGTGAAAACTCAATTTCTTACCTTTTCTTAAGAATCTCAGTAACTTGAATCAATTTGTAATAATAACATTGTCTATCTCTATTTTTAAGCTTCTTTCCTGTGATGGTGAAACTGGTTTTCCACTAAATGTTACAAATCTCCAGATTCACTAATAATCTATCCTCTTGATTTTTTTTCTCTCTCCTTTATTTTAGAAGGCAGAACTTCCTATTATTCAGAGACTAAAGTAACAGAGGACGTGCAGCAAATAAAGAACCCAACTCTTCTTTAACCACTCCGGACTGTTTGACTACTGTGACTCCTGATGCTGGGTGTGGCCCACCTGTCTGCCAGTCTACCTGGGAACTGAGGTGTGCTTGGTCACCAACACCTGGAACCTGTGACTGGTGGTGGGCGGCCCTTCCATTCTGAAGAACCAGGAGGTCTTCACCATCAACCAGTCTGTCATGGAGCTTCTCTACTGCCTCTACTCACCTACATTGGTCACCAATGTCCTCTTCAATATCCTCTTGGGGCGGCAGGATGCCTAGTGGTTAGAGCGTGGTTAGAGCGTTGGACTAGTAACCGAAAGGATGCTAGATTGAATCCCTGAGCTGACAAGGTAAAATATGTCGTTCTGCCCCTGAAGAAGGCAGTTAACCCACTGTTCCATGGCTGTCATTGTAAATAAGAATGTGTTCTTAATTAACTGACTTGCCTAGTTAAATAACCTATTTTTAACTGTTTTGCTTGGCTTGACAAAACATTTGTAACTTACAAAATCATATTTTTACTTGCATTACATCATGTAAAGCAGTTACTTCTGTACTTTTGAGTAATGTTATATATTGACATGTATTGTTTGAGGGCCTCCTGGGAGGTGCAGTGGTCTAAGGCAGTGCATCGCAATGCTAGCTGTGCCACCAGAGATTCTGGGTACGAGCCCAGGCTCTGTCCCAGCCGTCCACGGAGGTCAATGGGGCGACGCACAATTGGCCCAGCATCGTCCGGGTTAGGGAGGGTTTGTCCATCAGGGATATCCTTGTCTCATCGCGCACTAGTGACTCCTGTGGCGGGCCGGGTAAAGTGCACGCTGACCACGTCGCCAGGTGTACGGTGTTTCCTCCGACACATTGGTGCGGCTGGCTTCCGGGTTGGATGTGCGTTGTGTCAAGAAGCAGTGAGGCTAGGTTGGGTTGTGTTTCGGAGGATGCATGTCTCTTGACCTTGGCCTCTCCCGAGTCCGTACGGGAGTTGCAGCGATGAGACAAGACTGTAACTACTACCATGAAATTGGGGAGACAAAGGGGTAAAAAATAAAATAAAATAAATAAATAAAAAAGACATGTATTGCATGTTTTAATAGAAATGTGAAATAAAGCAAATCTGATTCATTGTCTGTCTGTCTGTTTGTCTGTCACGTATGATTACAACATGTATCCCCCTTCAGTGAATGTATGCACATGTCTTGGTTACTTTACTAAACATGCAAACCAAGAAAGGGTCACTGAATTTGTTTTTAGCTTCCATGAATATTGACACCTGCCTGATGTTTTCATTGACTACTTACATTACATTGTGTTTTATCTGGTGTAACTGCCTCTGTTTAGGAGAACTGCCTATTTCTGGAGTGGATTTTGAAATTGTTGTTGCGGTCAATATTGTTGTGTTTTAAAAGATTATCACACAAACAGACTGACACACACAAAATCAATTACCCAACATGTTAGTGTTTTTGGTATCGTTGGAACCCTTAAGGATGTGGTTGTCAGAATTTAAAACCTAATGCTTGTCTCTCTATCTACAGGCAACACTGTATGCATGTCTGTAGCCCTTTACACTCCACAACCCTTATTCAGGTTGAACATTATAGATTGGTTCAATGATAAGTGCATAAATTGGATGCAGTGGCTATACAGCAAATATGGTATACTTGAGGTCAGAGCTCAGCCCAGGCTCATGGTCTCTGTTTTACATAGCTGTACAGGATTCAACTTACAATACTTTCTAATGTAAGCACCAAGCGCAGCAACAAGATGCCCCCTTCCCTCCCACTAATTGGGCTACCTTTACACGTTTGTGTCACGCTCTGACCATAGAGAGCTGTTTATTCTCTATGTTGGTTAGGTCGGGATGTGATTAAGGGTGGGTTATCTAGGAGAATTATATACCCATGTTGGCCTGATTATGGTTCCCAATCAGAGACAGCTGTTTATCGTTGTCTCTGATTGGGGATCATGTTTAGGTAGCCATTTTCCCCATTGTGATTTGTGGGATCTTGACTATGTTTGTGTGTAGTTGCTTTCTGCACTGCATGCAGCTTCACTGTTACGGTGCGTGAATGAGGACCCAAAAGCGAATCAACTTAAACAGAGCTTCTTTAATTACCAAACATAGGTAGGCTCAGATGGACCGGCAGATTCCGACAGGACAGGACAAGGTTACAGCAAACATGACGACAGTCTGGTTCAGGCATGAATGACACAAACAAACAAGAATCCGACAAGGACAGGAGCAGAAACAGAGAGAGATATTGGGACCTAATCAGAGGGAAAAAAGGGAACAGGTGGGGAACGGGGTGAATGGGTAGTTAGAGGAGACAAGGGACAGCTGGGGGAAAGCGGGGGAGAAAAGGTAACCTAACACGACCAGCAGAGGGAGACAGGGTGAAGGGAAAGGACAGAGACAAGACAACATGACAGTACATGACAGTACCCCCCCACTCACCGAGCGCCTCCTGGCGCACTCGAGGAGGAAACCTGGCGGCAACGGAGGAAATCATCAATCAGCGCACGGTCCAGCACGTCCCGAGAGGGAACCCAACTCCTCTCCTCAGGACCGTACCCCTCCCAGTCAACTAGGTACTGATGACCACGGCCCCGAGGACGCATGTCCAAGATTTTACGGACCCTGTAGATAGGTGCGCCCTCGACAAGGATGGGGGGGGGGGGGGAAGACAAGCGGGGGCGCGAAGAACGGGCTTAACACAGGAGACATGGAAGACCGGGTGGACGCGACGAAGATATCGCGGAAGAAGAAGTCGCACTGCGACAGGATTACTGACCTGAGAGATACGGAATGGACCAATGAACCGCGGGGTCAACTTGCGAGAAGCCGTCTTAAGGGGAAGGTTCTGAGTGGAGAGCCAAACTCTCTGACCGCGACAATATCTAGGGCTCTTAGTTCTACGCTTATTAGCAGCTCTCACAGTCTGCGCCCTATAACGGCAAAGTGCAGACCTGACCCTCTTCCAGGTGCGCTCGCAACGTTGGACAAAAGCCTGAGCGGAGGGGACGCTGGACTCGGCGAACTGAGATGAGAACAACGGAGGCTGGTACCCGAGGCTACTCTGAAAAGGAGATAGCCCGGTCGCAGACGAAGGAAGCGAGTTGTGGGCGTATTCTGCCCAGGGGAGCTGTTCTGACCAAGACGCAGGGTTGCGAAAAGAAAGACTGCGTAAGATGCGACCAATAGTCTGATTGGCCCGTTCTGCTTGACCGTTAGACTGGGGGTGAAAGCCGGAAGAGAGACTGACGGAAGCCCCAATCAAACGGCAAAACTCCCTCCAAAATTGAGACGTGAATTGCGGACCTCTGTCCGAAACGACGTCTGACGGAAGGCCATGAATTCTGAAAACATTCTCGATGATGATTTGTGCCGTCTCTTTAGCAGAAGGAAGCTTAGCAAGGGGAATGAAATGAGCCGCCTTAGAGAACCTATCGACAACCGTAAGAATAACAGTCTTCCCCGCTGACGAAGGCAGTCCGGTGACAAAATCTAAGGCGATGTGAGACCACGGTCGAGAGGGAATAGGAAGCGGCCTGAGACGGCCGGCAGGAGGAGAGTTACCGGACTTAGTCTGCGCGCAGACCGAACAAGCAGCCACGAAACGACGCGTGTCATGCTCCCGGGTGGGCCACCAGAAACGCTGGCGAATGGAAGCAAGCGTACCCCGAACGCCAGGGTGGCCGGCTAACTTGGCAGAGTGAGCCCACTGAAGAACGGCCAGACGAGTAGGAACGGGAACGAAAAGAAGGTTCCTAGGACAAGCGCGCGGCGACGGAGTTTGAGTGAGTGCTTGCTTTACCTGCCTCTCAATTCCCCAGACAGTCAACCCGACAACACGCCCCTCAGGGAGAATCCCCTCGGGGTCAGTGGAGGCTACTGAAGAACTGAAGAGACGAGACAAAGCATCAGGCTTGGTGTTCTTAGAGCCCGGACGATAAGAAATCACGAACTCGAAACGAGCGAAAAACAGCGCCCAACGCGCCTGACGCGCATTAAGTCGTTTGGCAGAACGGATGTACTCAAGGTTCCTATGGTCAGTCCAAACGACAAAAGGAACGGTCGCCCCCTCCAACCACTGTCGCCATTCGCCTAGGGCTAACCGGATGGCGAGCAGTTCGCGGTTACCCACATCATAGTTACGTTCCGACGGCGACAGGCGATGAGAAAAATACGCGCATGGGTGGACCTTGTCGTCAGAGAGGGAGCGCTGAGAAAGGATGGCTCCCACTCCCACCTCTGACGCGTCAACCTCGACAACGAACTGTCTAGAGACGTCAGGTGTAACAAGGATAGGAGCGGATGTAAAACGATTCTTGAGGAGATCAAAAGCTCCCTGGGCGGAAACGGACCACTTAAAGCACGTCTTGACAGAAGTAAGGGCTGTGAGAGGAGCTGCCACCTGACCGAAATTACGGATGAAACGACGATAGAAGTTCACGAAGCCGAGAAAGCGCTGCAGCTCGACGCGTGACTTAGGGACGGGCCAATCAATGACAGCTTGGACCTTAGCGGGATCCATCTTAATGCCTTCAGCGGAAATAACAGAACCGAGAAATGTGACGGAGGAGGCATGAAAAGTGCACTTCTCAGCCTTCACAAAAAGACAATTCTCTAAAAGGCGCTGGAGGACACGTCGAACGTGCTGAACATGAATCTGGAGTGACGGTGAAAAAATCAGGATATCGTCAAGGTAAACGAAAACAAAGATGTTCAGCATGTCTCTCAGGACATCATTGACTAATGCCTGAAAGACAGCTGGAGCGTTAGCGAGGCCGAAAGGAAGAACCCGGTATTCAAAGTGCCCTAACGGAGTGTTAAACGCCGTCTTCCACTCGTCCCCCTCCCTGATGCGCACGAGATGGTAAGCGTTACGAAGGTCCAACTTAGTGAAAAACCTGGCTCCCTGCAGGATCTCGAAGGCTGAAGACATAAGAGGAAGCGGATAACGATTCTTCACTGTTATGTCATTCAGCCCTCGATAATCTATGCAGGGGCGCAGAGACCCGTCCTTCTTCTTGACAAAAAAAAACCCCGCTCCGGCGGGAGAGGAGGAGGGGACTATGGTACCGGCGTCAAGAGCTACAGACAAATAATCTTCGAGAGCCTTACGTTCGGGAGCCGACAGAGAGTATAGTCTACCCCGGGGGGGGGGGGGGTGGTTCCCGGAAGGAGATCAATACTACAATCATACGACCGGTGTGGAGGAAGAGAGGTGGCCCTGGACCGACTGAACACCGTGCGCAGATCGTGATATTCCTCCGGCACCCCTGTCAAATCACCAGGCTCCTCCTGTGAAGAAGAGACAGAGGAAACAGGAGGGATAGCAGACATTAAACATTTCACATGACAAGAGACGTTCCAGGAGAGGATAGAATTACTAGACCAATTAATGGAAGGATTATGACAAACTAGCCAGGGATGGCCCAAAACAACAGGTGTAAAAGGTGAACGAAAAATTAAAAAAGAAATGGTTTCACTATGATTACCAGAAACAGTGAGGGTTAAAGGTAGCGTCTCACGCTGAATCCTGGGGAGAGGACTACCATCCAGGGCGAACAAGGCCGTGGGCTCCTTTAACTGTCTGAGAGGAATGTCATGTTCCCGAGCCCAGGTCTCGTCCATAAAACAGCCCTCCGCCCCAGAGTCTATTAAGGCACTGCAGGAAGCTGACGAACCGGTCCAGCGTAGATGGACCGACAAGGTAGTGCAGGATCTTGAAGGAGAGACAGGAGTAGTAGCGCTCACCAGTAGCCCTCCGCTTACTGACGAGCTCTGGCCCTTTACTGGACATGAAGTGACAAAATGACCAGCGGAACCGCAATAGAGACAGAGGCGGTTGGTGATTCTCCGTTCCCTCTCCTCAGTCGAGATGCGGATACCTCCCAGCTGCATGGGCTCAGCACCCGAGCCGGCAGAGGAAGATGGTAGTGATGCGGAGAGGGAGGCGACGGAGAGCGCGAGCTCCTTTCCACGAGCTCGGTGACGAAGATCAACCCGTCGCTCAATGCGAATAGCGAGTTCAATCAAGGAATCCACGCTGGAAGGAACCTCCCGGGAGAGAATCTCATCCTTTACCTCTGCGCGGAAACCCTCCAGAAGACGAGCGAGCAAGGCCGGCTCGTTCCAGCCACTGGAGACAGCAAGAGTGCGAAACTCAATAGAGTAGTCTGTTATGGATCGATTGCCTTGACATAGGGAAGACAGGGCCCTGGAAGCCTCCTCCCCAAAAACAGATCGATCAAAAACCCGTATCATCTCCTCCTTAAAGTCTTGATACTGGTTAGTACACTCAGCCCTTGCCTCCCAGATTGCCGTGCCCCACTCACGAGCCCGTCCAATAAGGAGAGATATGACGTAGGCGACACGAGCAGTGCTCCTGGAGTAAGTGTTGGGCTGGAGAGAAAACACAATATCACACTGGGTGAGGAACGAGCGGCATTCAGTGGGCTCCCCAGAGTAACACGGCGGGTTATTGATTCTGGGCTCCGGAGATTCGAAAGCCCTGGAAGTGGCCGGTGGATCGAGGCGGAGATGGTGAACCTGTTCTGTGAGGTTGGAGACTTGGGTGGCCAGGGTCTCAACGGCATGTCGAGCAGCAGACAATTCCTGCTTGTGTCTGCCTAGCATCGCTCCCTGGATCTCGACGGCTGAGTGGAGAGGATCCGAAGTCGCTGGGTCCATTCTTGGTCGGATTCTTCTGTTACGGTGCGTGAATGAGGACCCAAAAGCGAATCAACTTAAACAGAGCTTCTTTAATTACCAAACATAGGTAGGCTCAGATGGACCGGCAGATTCCGACAGGACAGGACAAGGTTACAGCAAACATGACGACAGTCTGGTTCAGGCATGAATGACACAAACAAACAAGAATCCGACAAGGACAGGAGCAGAAACAGAGAGAGATATTGGGACCTAATCAGAGGGAAAAAAGGGAACAGGTGGGGAACGGGGTGAATGGGTAGTTAGAGGAGACAAGGGACAGCTGGGGGAAAGCGGGGGAGAAAAGGTAACCTAACACGACCAGCAGAGGGAGACAGGGTGAAGGGAAAGGACAGAGACAAGACAACATGACAGTACATGACATTCACGTTTCGTTTATTCGCTTTATTGTTTTGTGCTTTATGTTCTCTTCCTAATAAAAGGATGGAAACATACCCACGCTGCATCTTGGTCCACTCCTTTTAACAAATGTGACAGTTTGTTTTGGTCTGAGAAGGAAATGTTGTAAATCAAGAGGACTCAATGTGTTCTGAAAGTTGAGAAGTTAAGGATTATAATATATGCTGCTTTGATGTCATACCAGCAAACCACACAGTCCAAATGTGCACATTACATTTGCATGTTACAGAAGTCATGTCATTTACAGTATCAAAGATTATGTTTGATGTACAATTAAAATAAGGACATTGCATCTTATCATGGGCTGTTCTGAACAGAATGAGCCTATATTTGTCATGTTGTGAAGAGCATTAGCCGCTGAACACGCATCTGAATGCACTCATGACAGGGTTGTGTTCGAGACCACCTAAAGCGAGACCGATTCAAGACCGAAGCAAATCCAGTCAGAGTCAAGACCAAGACCTGGGGGGGGGGATGAGACCGAGTCAAGACCGAGACCGGGAGGGGGACAAGGGGTCTGACATGAGTCAAGACCGAGACCAGTAAAATGGGTGTCCAATTCAAGACATGATTGTAATTTTGTCAAACCTCCTTTGTAATAAGAGGTCAAAATGTCAGGTATTTCAGAACAACATACTGTAGATACACAAGCATTTCACTGCACCTGTGATGACGGCTGAATTTGATTTACAAAAGCAGTTACAACAGCTAAAAGATGATGTAGGCTGTCATGCAAATGTTGTTCATGGAAACTGATGTTTTTTTTCCAGTGGCCCTGACTGTGGCCCTGTCTGTGGCCCTGACTGTGGCCCTGTCTGTGGCCCTGACTGTAGCCCTGACTGTGGCCCTGACTGTGGCCCTGTCTGGGTTTGCATGTTTCAATCTTACATTACATTTATGTTGTAGTTGATTTATGGTGTAGCTGACGCTCCTATGGTACTTTATATATATATATATATATTGTAGCATTACAATTTGTCAATACCAAGCAAAACAGTCGCAATAGGTTGCAATTGTAAACATGAGGCGATAGTAAAATCAGAAAATTTTACTCCTAATATCACTCCGCCATACAAAGACAAATAAAATGGCAATTTTGCACACAATCAACCCCCCCACCCCCCACAAACACACACACACACACTCACACACACACACACACAATTTAGTTGCAACATGAACCAATTATTAAACAGGCCAAAACCTCTAAATAGCATGAACATTATGATTTAATGGGATGGTATTGAACAATAACGTGCGTTAGGTAGAGGAGGGGAATAACTAAAGCAAACGTGTTTTATCTCACAAAATGCTGCTGCTACTTCAAAAATATTAATCAAATAAATTGCGCAAATTATTACTATGAAATCTCTGTATGTTTTAACAACAGCTAACTCTGTATGTTTTAACAACAGCTAACTCTGTATGTTTTAACAACAGCTATCTCTGTATGTTTTAACAACAGCTATCTCTGTATGTTTTAACAACAGCTATCTCTGTATGTTTTAACAACAGCTATCTCTGTATGTTTTAACAACAGCTAACTCTGTATGTTTTAACAACAGTTGCAGGCAGTTGTGCTCCTCGATATTGACAGAAGAATTTTAACTCAATGCGTATTCAACACAACGATCTATCATCTCCTTCTGATAGTTTGTCACAAAACCTTGTAGTGCCAGCAACTGTAAATCTAAAATGTCTCTGTAGAGGTGCATCAGGGGTGAGACCATGACATTGAAGATGTTAACAATCAGCAACATGGGGAAGACAATTGCAGTTGTAGTCAAGACTGGATGACTCGATGGCACAACCAACAAACACCGGGATGGAGCTTGCCAAGATGATCACCAGGTTAGTCAAGAAGATCACAAAAGCTCTCATCTTTTGTGGGTCAGTCGTCCCCTGTTTCTTCTCTACCCCTCTAACCCCCTTAACCTCTCCTGGACCAGGCTGCATCAGCTCACGCAGGATGAAGAAGCAGCAGAGAGAATTTACTGCCACCCGAACGCAATAGACAATGATGAGCACATGACCTGTGGTTTCTGTATACAGATTTAAAGTAATACAATAACATGTGTAAACGAGCGACCTCATCCAGACCACGGTTGAACACGCCACCCTGTACCTCCGGAGTCTGTAGTTGAGGAAAGCCACAGGTTGGGCCACCGCCAGGTAATGCTCCACACAGATGCAGCTCTGGATCAGGGGCCTGCCGGTCCAGGAGAGGTTGTAGAGGAAAGCCACAGGTTGGGCCACCGCCAGGTAGCGCTCCACACAGATGCAGCTCTGGATCAGGGGCCTGCAGGTCCAGGAGAGGTTGTAGAGGAAAGCCACAGGTTGGGCCACCGCCAGGTAGCGCTCCACACAGATGCAGCTCTGGATCAGGGGCCTGCAGGTCCAGGAGAGGTTGTAGAGGAAAGCAACAGGTTGGGCCACCGCCAGGTAGCGCTCCACACAGATGCAGCTCTGGATCAGGGGCCTGCAGGTCCAGGAGAGGTTGTAGAGGAAAGCAACAGGTTGGGCCACCGCCAGGTAGCGCTCCACACAGATGCAGCTCTGGATCAGGGGCCTGCAGGTCCAGGAGAGGTTGTAGAGGAAAGCCACAGGTTGGGCCACCGCCAGGTAGCGCTCCACACAGATGCAGCTCTGGATCAGGGGCCTGCAGGTCCAGGAGAGGTTGTAGAGGAACGCCACAGGTTGGGCCACCGCCAGGTAGCACTCCACACAGATGCAGCTCTGGATCAGGGGCCTGCAGGTCCAGGAGAGGTTGTAGAGGAAAGCCACAGGTTGGGCCACCGCCAGGTAGCGCTCCACACAGATGCAGCTCTGTATCAGGGGCCTGCAAGTCCAGGAGAGGCTTAAGAGGAAATGTAAAGTCTCCCGTAACATAACATTGTGTATGAGGTAGTTGGTCACTTCAAGCAGACCCTCGACACAGAACACCAGCTCCACTGCAAGCAGGTTAATAGGGAAGACCTGGGTGGGTTTGAGACCTCCAGAGAGACTACCACTCAGAGAGCCAGAGGCACCAGACCAGAGCTGGCATCCCCAGAAGGAAGCACAGGGCCTGGGCAGGACCAGAGAGCACCATCCCAACATAGCCGTGGTAAAAAAACAAATCCCCCAGCTGGAGTTAGTGTGGTTTCCTGAAGAGACATTCATCCTTGTGGAACAATATCTGAGCCCACTGAGATACGAGAGAGGAGAGATTACACAATTAATTAATGTAGGTTTTCAAATATTGTTTGCAAAAAAAATCATGCAATAAACTGATTCAAAAATACATGAGCATAATTTGATATCTATATTTCTACTGTCATGTCAGTCAAGATATTGTTCCTTGTCTCAGAAAGTCTGAATGAAATTATGAGATGTAAAATGGTTAGCCGAAGATAACATACTCAGGGATGTTAAAACGTAAAATAACCCACCTAAGTTGTTTTGGTAACTCAGACCTTCCTTTGAGATATTTGTACTTCTCTCTCCTTGAGAACTCTGAGACTAACCCGATGGTATAACACCTACATATATGGGTGATTTAAGCCAACGCACTCTGTCCTGTGTTCTTCCTAACAGGTCACGTGTTGTGTTATTTGCATAGTCACACCTGTGAGCAGTGATGAATTGAGCACCATTGTATGACCATTTTACAGCAAGTGATTATATAGACTAGAAATCCCATCAAAACGTAAAATCAACGAACAAAACAGACAAAATGCATATGCCAAATGTTTCACATTTACACACACACACACACACACACACACACACACACACACACACACACACACACACACACACACACACACACACACACACACACACACACACACACACACACACACACACACACACACACACACACACACACACACAAACACACAATGTCAACCTACTCAGGGATTTGCATTTGGCCTGAGCAGAAATGGAACCATCATCACTCATATCACTCAGCACCTGTCTGTCCCAGCCACAGGTTAACCCAGCCACCTGCAAGGGCTGACTCGTTCACTTTACATAATCAAATCATATGGGCTTCAAACATAGACATTACTAGTCTGTTGTTTGGATTCCGTCTTTGTATAATTGCATATTGATTACAGAATAGGGTTGCACTTGCAGATAAACCATATGTGATATCTTAATTTAAAAAACATACTGTACATTCTATGTTTAAAAACACCATTTCTCAAACGTTTTTTAATTAATGTATTACTCATTAACTAAAATAGAGTCATGTATGTCCAGTTATAATAATATTAGAGTTTTAATCCAATAGAGAGTTAATGTGTGAATTAGTTTCAATAGTATGTGACTATGTTATAATTCAGTAGTACTCAGTAGTAAAGTAATATTAAGTAGGCTACTAAGTAGTAGCTTGTCAATCAGTCATGGTAATGTACTGTAATGTTTTTGGAACCCGAAATCACAACGAACAGAAGCTTTCTGAGGGCCGCTTGAACACCTTCTCTGCAGGGGAGCAGATCTCTCTATCAGCAAGAGTAGGGCAGGAGATGGAGTTTTGGACAGGGGTAGGGACCATGGGCAGGTGCTTGTCCCAGTCACGCTGGTGTTCAGCAGATATGATGAGATATGACTAGCAGCTGCTATGCAAGTGCAATATTGATGCGCTCGACGAGGCCATCACACTGTGGGAGAAGGTTAGTACTGCGTGTCTTGTGCATACTTAGGTGCTCATCGGGACAAAAATGACTGCCTTGGTTGCTGTGAAAGGACTCTACAGCGACAAACATGGTGAACATAACCACTGTATTGGGGTTGACGGCGGTCTCTGCTTCCTGGGTACGCAAAGCGCAGAACTCTGTGAGCACCCAGCGGTTTACACTGTCTGTAGCGAGGAACTACATCTACTCCCACTCGCTCCATGGATGCCCCAACTGGGAACTGTTGGAGCTGAATGTGGGAGCAACCTGGAGGGCCCTTTCTGGCTGTGCAGCTGTCACGGCGGCGACAAAAGTCCGCCACATCCCTCTTGTGCTGATCCCAGTAGAAGCCCAAGCGGAGGCAGCAGAGGGTATTGGAATCCCAAAGTGTCCTCCATGCATGCCCTGGAACATAGCCTGCCACAATGCTTTGGGGACCACCACCTGCCACCTGTTTCCTCATATAGCTCCTTCCATGCTTGCTGTAGCTCAGCGAGCCGCAAAGCCTAAAACTTTGACCACAGCCCTTTGGTCGTGTGTGAGAACGCCACCAACTCTTCCAACTATGGTCTCTGCTCCTCCACCCACTGTAGCACTGACTTCAGATCTGTGTCCTGCTCCTCCACCCACTGTAGCACTGAGTTTAGGTCTGTGTCCTGCTCCTCCATCCACTGTAGCACTGACTTCAGGTCTGTGTCCTGCTCCTCCACCCACTGTAGCACTGACTTCAGGTCTGTTTCCTGCTCCTCCACCCACTGTAGCATTGACTTCAGATCTGTATCCTGCTCTTGCTGCTGCCTCCATGTAGCCATGTCGACATCCTGCAGTTCACAGCAGACAGGAACCCTCACCTGGCATGCTGAGGCACAGGCCTCTCTTCCACACACAGCTCTCTCTCACGGACCTTTTACTGCCCACAGCGATGGCACTTGTCTGCATTACAGGGCCGGCAGGACATGGAGTTGGCGTTAGCGGGGGGTGCCCCCGCCCTGTGCACTGCACTGTGAAGTCTTGGATCTAAAGTTCTTCCAACCAACGTGCGACCTACCTCTCTGTTTTTTTGAAAGACATGAGTCACTGGAGAGAGAAGTGGTCAGTTCTTACGGTGAAGGACAAGCCCCCCAGAACCACCATTGTCCACCATTGTTTGTGTGAACAACCAGGGGCCAGGAGCTGATCTACGCTGAGATGCTCGTCAATGGGGCTCTGGCAAAGACCTCACCTCCAGCCTCACCTTTTCCTTGCTCACCAACGGCTGTCGATGGGAAGAACAGAATTAGGTAGGTTTAGTGTTACCTGTTCAAACTTCAACATAGTACATGTTTATGTTTTAGATATCACCTATCCCTAACTGCCATAGAGAGTGACTGTGTATTTGTTCACAGATACATGAGATGTTATACATTTTTATGAATAATGACTAAATGATGTATACATTTAACGTAGAACTATAACTAACAGAATTACGGTTAATTATTCAAATTGCGCGCCCTCCAATTTAACCAGATGTTGTCGAATGGTGTCCCGCTAGCGGGATGCCTAGCCTGAAGTTAACTTGGGTTGGAATCAGCCCTCCATGCAATTGGAGAAATCCGGAATCCAAACGACAGACAAATACTGTGTATGTCTGAAGCCCAAATGATTTGATTATGTAAGGTGAAAGAGTAAGGTGAAACCTGTGCCTGGGACAGACAAGTGCTGAGTGATATGAGTGATGATGCTTTTATTTCAGCTCAGAGTAAAATGCAAATCCCTGAGCAGGTTGACGTTGTGTGTGTGTGTGTGTGTGTGTGTGTGTGTGTGTGTGTGATTAGTTTACAGCAAGTCATTTTATTTGACTAAAACTCCTATCAAAACATATCATGAACAAAACACAGATTAACAAAATGCAAATGCTGCATGCATAGACACACACACACAGATGGGATTTCAACTTGGTTTGGGATTTGCTTGTTGGCCTAAGCATCGAACTCAGCTCCTGTCTGTCCCAGCCACAGGTTAATATGTAGAGTGTTGATGTGTTGTGTAGTTCATTTTAAAAGTATGGTACTATGTTATAATTCAGTTATACAGAAATATTATGTAGGCTAGTAAGTATTATAATGCTACATGGAGTGTTAATGTGTGTTAATGTGTAGTTTGTTTTAATAGTATGGTAGCATGTAATAATTCAGTAGTAAAGTAATATTATGTAGGCTCGTAAATAGCTTGGACCCTCATGAACCGGGGAAGACGAAGACGATAGGCCACTGGATTGATGCGCCGTAGAACCTTGAATGGCCCAACGTACCAGGGAGCCAACTTCCTAGATTCAACGCATAGAGGCAGACCCCTAGTAGACAACCAGACCATCTGGCATGGACGCAGGAGGGGACTCGACGGTTAACCTGTCGTTGAACCCGAGCTGAGGACCTCAGGATTGGAAGGAACCGTCACTTCAATCTCCTGATCTATAAACTGGGGGGCTGGTAACCGTACAACATCAGGAATGGTGATTGGCCAGTGGAGGAACACTGGAGGTTGGGTGCGTACTTCACCCAAGGAAGGTGCTGACTCTAAGTGGCGGGGTTGGCAGCACCGTAAAGATCCTGTTTCACCCACTCAGTTTAACCGTTGGACTGAGGGTGATAACCCGAGGACAGACTGGCTGATGACCCCAGAAGAGCACAGAATGCCCTCCAAAATCTGGAGGCAAACTGGGGACCCCGGAAGGAGACTATATCCAGAGGAAGTCCATGAAGGCGGAAATCATGCTGAATGACTAGCTGAGCAGTCTCATGGGCAGATGGAAGCTTAGGCAGCGGAATGAAATGTTCTGCCATGGAAAAGCAGTCCACAATGACCAGGATGACCATGAGTCCCTCTGAGAATGGAAGGCCCGTCATGAAATCCATAGTGAGATGGGACCAGGGTCGAGAAGGTGTAGGCAGCGGATGAAGAAGCCCCAGAGGCTGCTGACGAGGAGTCAGAGTGTCCGCCTCCGCCGAGGGCCACCGAAACATCATCAAAAGCTCTAGCATTCGCAGCCCTCCCGGGTGAAACGTGACAAGTGAGCCCACTGAAGTACCTTGGACCGTGTCCCAAGAGGAACAAAAAGTCTGTTAGTTGGACAGCCGTCTGGAGCTGCCTCCCTACCTTGCACCTCCCTCACTACAGTCTCTATACCCCAGGACACTGACGCGAGGATGAGCGACCTGGGGATGACGGATTCAAGCGGCCGATCCTCACTGGAGCTGGAGAACTGGCGAGAAAGGGCATCCAGCTTCACGTTCTTAGACCTCGGACGGTACGATGACGTGGATCTGATCAAAGTAAAGAAAAGAGCCCAATGAGCCTGTCGGGATTGAGGTGTTTAATATCCTGGATGTAGCTCCCAGTTGCCGACATCATAGTTCCTCTCCGCTGTAGTGAGACGCCTGGAGATTAAGGCACAGGGATAAGGCTTTTGGTCTTTCACCGAGCGCTGAGACAGATCTGCACCCAAACCCATGTCTGAGAGTCTACCACGAAGGGAAGAAAATGATCCGCATGAACAAGAATGGGTGCGGCAGAAAACCGACATTTCAGGTACTGGAACGCCTTCTCAGCAGCAGAGGTCCAACATATATGCCCAGCCGAGCCCTTGGTGAGTGTTGTCAGTGGCGTCGCCACAGCATTAAAGTTTCTCACAAAACTTTGGTAGAAATGAGCAAACCCCCAAAAAGCTGAACTTGCTTGACCATGCTGGGCCGCGGCCAGTTTACCACTGCTCCTACCTTTTGTTAGTCCATCTGTACACAGCCCTGAGATACAATGTACCCCAGGAAGGAGATCTGAGGAAAGTGAAAAGCACACTTTTCGGCCTTTACAAACAGGTGATGAGCGAGGAGTCTTTGAAGAACCTGGCGGACATGTTCAACCATGGACTTGGAGAAGATGAGGATGTCATCCAGATACAAAAACACACTGGTGAAAGAAGTCGTACAGCACATCATTAACCAGGGCCTGGAAAACGGCTGGAGCATTAGTACATCCAAAAGGCATGATTCGGTACTCATAATGTTCATTGGGATTGTTGAATGCTGTCTTCCACTCATCTCCCTGTCGGATGCGCAACAGATTGTACGCGCTCCGTAAATCCAATTTAGAGAAAACCGTAGCTCCCTGGAGTCTCTCGAAAGCTGGGGACATAAGAGGAAGGGTTTGGTGGGTGTGGCAATGTGTCTGGTGTATGTGGCAATGAGTTGCTACGCCATCAGCATTACCCTATCTATAACCCAACCACTCCCAATTTTTCAGCTGACGTTCAGTAAAATAGTCACCTATCTGTAGAGATAACAGTGATAACACGATATAGAGTGTTATTGTGTGACATTTGTTGTTAGTTTTAATAGTATGGTACTATGTTATAAATTGATAATAAAGTCATATTATGTAGGCTGGTGAGTAGTAGCTTGTCATTCAGTCATGATAAGGTGTATAAAATAGCGACTGCCCATCAATAACGAATACCGTGGGGCAAAAAAGTATTTAGTCAGCCACCAATTGTGCAAGTTCTCCCACTTAAAAAGATGAGAGAGGCCTGTAATTTTCATCATAGGTACACTTCAACTATGACAGACAAAATGAGAAAAGAAATCCAGAAAAATCACATTGTACGATTTTTTATGAATTTATTTGCAAATTATGGTGGAAAATAAGTGTCCCACTGTCAAATCTCTGGAAGACAGAAACAGGTTTCTCTCAAGAATGTCCCTGTATTTAGCACCATCCATCATTCCTTCAATTCTGACCAGTTTCCTAGTCCCTGCAAATGAAAAATATCCTGTTCTCGGGATGATGTGAGGTGTTGGGTTTGCGCCAGCGTTTCCCTTGATGGCTGGAAAGCTAAATCTTTGTCTCATCTGACCAGAGTACCTTCTTCCACATGTTTGGGGAGTCTCCCACATGCCTTTTGGCAAACACCAAATGTGTTTGCTTATTTTTTTCTTTAAGCAATGGCTTTTTTTCTGGCCACTGTGTGGAGTGTACAGCTTAAATGGTCCTATGGACAAATACTCCAATCTCCTCTGTGGAGCTTTGCAGCTCCTTCAGGGTTATCTTTGGTCTCTTTGTTGCCTCTCTGATTAATGCCCTCCTTGCCTGGTCTGTGAGTTTTGGAGGACGGCCCTCTCTTGGCAGGTTTGTTGTGGTGCCAGGTTCTTTCCATTCTTTAATAATGGATTTAATGGTGCTCAGTGAGATGTTCAAATGTTCTTGTTTTTTCATAACCCAACCCTTATCTGTACTTCTCCACAACTTTGTCCCTGACCTGTTTGGAGAGTTCCTTCGTCTTCTTGGTGCTCCTTGCTTGGCGGTGCTCCTTGCTTGGCGGTGCCCCTTGCTTAGTGGTGTTGAAAACGGAGGTGTTTATATACTGAGATCATGTGACAGATCATGTGAAACTTAAATAAAGTCCACCTGTGTTCAATATAACTAATTATGTGACTTCAGAAGGTAATTATTTGGACCAGATCTTATTTAGGGGCTTCAAAGCTAAGGGGATGAATACATATGCAGGCACCACCTTTCCGTTTTTGTTCAATTTCACTGCACCAATTTTGACTATTTTGTGTATGTCCATTACATGAAATCCAAATAAAAATCCATTTCAATTACAGGTTGTAATGCAACAAAAAAGGAAAAACGCCAAGGGGGTTGAATACTTTTGCATGGCACTGTATGTCTAAAGCCCATATGATTTGATTATGTAAGGTGAAAGACTCAGTCCTTGCAGGTGGCTGGGCTAACCTGTGGCTGGGACAGACAGGTGCTGAGTGATGTTGCTTTCATTTCTGCTCAGGCCAAAATGCAAATCCCTGAGCAGTTTGAAATTCCATCTGTGTGAGTGCATGCAGCATTTGCATGTTGATCTGCGTTTTTATCATTCATGATACGTTTTGAATTCTAGTCAATTAAAATGAGTCGCTATTAACTGATCATGCAATGGTGCACTTTTTTTTCCGCTTGTAAGTTGTCTCCTCTCTGGGATGTCTATTTCCATAATTATTTTGTGTTTTTGTCATATAACTTATGTGGATATGAGTGCATTAGTGAAGTCAGTCGATGAACAACATAAAAGGGACCAACCAGCTGAGTTTGAGCCTTTTAGCTTTTTTTTTATGTGTGCATCTCAACATGATCCCCGGTGGTATCCATGGAGATGCAGGACTCAAATGTCCACTAACCAGCCAGCCAGATGCAGAGGGAGAGAGAGAAAAGCTTAGCCTTGATAGCTAGCTACTTATTTGAGAGGCAATGACAACATGTCAGTCAGTGTGTGGGGAGGAAGATGTAACACAGAGGCTCAAATACATTTCCATAATGCTGCTGTGTGAACTTCATAAACTCACACCAAAGATTGCATTCTGTATTGTGGTAGTTCTGGCTGCACTGGCTAAATCTCTGACTTGTACGGCACTGATCTCGACTGCAAGGCTCTACAGAAGGTGTCAAGAACAGCCGAGTCTATTAATGGGGGCGAACCCCCAGCCATCCAGGACATTCATACCAGGCGGTGTCTGAGGAAGTCCCAGAAAATTGTCGAAGACTTCAGCCACCCCAGGCACAGACTGTTCTCGTCTGACAGGTGGTATATGAACATCAGGTCTCGGACCAACGGATCCAAGACAGCTTCTATCTCCAAGCAAAATACTGCTGTACAGCTAATCAATGACTGTCTATGGGCTTTGACTAGGCCATTCCAGGACATTTAAATGTTTCCACTTGAATGCTGCTTTAGCAGTATGCTTAGGGTCATTGGCCTGCTGGAAGGTCAACCTCCGTTCCAGTCTCATATGTCTGGAAGACTGAAACAGGTTTCCCTCAAGAATTTCCCTGTATTTAGCGACATCCATGATTCTTCAATTCTGACCAGTTTCCCAGTCCCTGCTGATGAAAAACATTCCACAAGCATGATGCTGCCACCACTATGCATCACTGTGGGGATGTTGTTCTCGGGGTGATGAGAGGTGTTGGGTTTGCGCCAGACAGAGCGTTTTCTTTGATGGTCAAAAAGCTTAATTTTAGTCTCATCTGACCAGAGTACCTTCTTCCATATGTTTGGGGAATCTCCCACATGCCTTTTGGTGAACATCAAACATAGTTGCTTATTTTTTTCTTCATTCAATGGCTGATTTCTGGCCACTCTTCCATGAAACCCAGCTCTGTGGAGGGTACGGCTTAATGTGGTCCTATGGAGAGGTACTCCAATCCCCGCTGTGGAGCTTTGCAGATCCTTCAGGGTTATCTTTGGTCTCTTTGTTGCCTCTCTGATTAATGCCCTCCATTCAAGGTCCATGAGTTTTGGTGGGCGGCCCTCTCTTGGCAGGTTTGTCGTGTTGCCACTTCACCAATTTGGACTATTTTGTGTATGTCCATTACATGATATCAAATAAAAATAATTTAAAAAAACAGGTTGTAATGCAACGAAATAGGAAAAATGTCAAGGGGGATGAACACTTTTGCAAGGAACTGTGAATGGATTTGGCTATTTAAGCCACACCCATTGCTGACAGGTGTATAAAAGTCAGGATGCTCTCGATGGTGCAGCTGTAGAACCTTTTGAGGGTCTGGCGATGACGTGCTAAATCGTTTCAGTTCCCTGAGGGGGAAAATATTTTGTCATGCCCTCTTCACGACTGTCTTGGTATGTTTGGACCATGATAGTTCGTTGGTGATGTGGACACCAAGGAACGTGAAAGTCTCGACCCGCTCCACTACAGCCCCGTCAATGTTAATGGGGGCCTGTTCGTTCCGCTTTCCTGTAGTCCACAATCAGCTCTTTTGTCTTGCTCACATTGAAGGAGATGTTGTTGTCCTGGCACCACAGTGCGAGTTCTCTGACCACCTCCTTATAGGCCGTCTCCTCGTTGTCAGTGATCAGGCCTACCACTTTTGTGTTATTAGCAAACTTAATGATGGTGTTGGAGTTGTGTTTGGCCATGCAATCGTGGGTGAACAGGGAATACAGGAGGGGACTAAGTACACACCCCTGAGGGGCCCCAGTGTTAAGGATTAGCGTGGCAGACGTGTTGTTGCCTACTCTTACCACCTGATGGTAGCCCATCAGAAAGTCCAGGATCCAGTTGCAGAGGGAGGTGTTTAGTCGCAGAGTCCATAGCTTAGTGATGAACTTCGTGGGAGCTATGGTGTTGAATGCTGAGCTGTAGTCAATGAACAGCATTCTCACATACTGTAGGTGTTCCTTTTGTCCAGGTGAGAAAGGGCAGTGTGGAGTGCGATTGAGATTGCATCATCTGCGGACCTGTTGGGGCGGAATGGGAATTGGATTGGCTCTAGGGTGTCAGGGAGGATGCTGTTGATGACTGTTCATGGCTACCAATGTGAGTGCCACGGGGCAGTAATCATTTAGGCAGGTTACCTATGCTTCCTTGGGCACAAGGACTATGGTGGTCAGCTTGAAACATGTAGGTTTTACAGACATTGGTCAGGGAGAGGTTGAAAATGTCAGTGAAGACACAGTTGGTCCACGCATGCTTTGAGTACATGTCCTGGTAATCCATCTTTCCCAGTGGCTTTGTGAATATTGACCTGTTTAAAGGTTTTGTTCACATCGGCTAACAAGAGGGTTATCACACAGTCATCCAGAACAGCTGGTGCTCTCGTGCATGCTTCAGTGTTGCTTGCCTAGAAGCAAGCATAAAAGGCATTTAGCTCGTCTGGTAGACTTGCGTCAATGGGCAGCTCGTATCTAGATTTCTCTTTGTAGTCCGTAATCGTTTTCAAGCCCTGCCACATCCGACGAGCGTCAGAGCCGGTGTAGAAGGATTCAATCTTAATCCGGTATTGACACTGCTTGTTTGATGGTTCATCTGAGGGCATAGCAGGGTTTCTTATAAGCGTCCGGATTAGTCTCCCGCTCCTTGAAAGCGGCAGCTCTAACCTTTAGCTCAATGCGGATGTTGCGTGTAATCCATGGCTTCTGGTTTGGATATATGCGTACAGTCACTGTGGGGACGACGCCATCGATGTACTTATTGATGAAGCCGATGACTGAGGTGATGTATTCCTCAATGCCATTGGATGAATCCCGGAACATATTCCAGTCTGTGCTAGCAAAACAGTCCTGTAGTGTAGCATCCGCGACATCAGACAACTTCCGTATTGTGCTGGTACTTCCTTCTTTAGTTTTTGCTTGTAAGCAGGAATCAGGAGGATATCATTATGGTCAGATTTGCCAAAGGTAGGGCGGGGAGAGCTTTGTATGCATCTCTGTGTGTGGCCACCTTTTCCAAATGTCAGTTCGTCAAAATTCTGCCACGCTACAGCTACTGTAAGCGCTGTTATTTGTTATTTTATTTAAGTTGAAATGTCTCAGTGCAACAACCACTCCGCCGTGATGTGGTAGGCCACAGAAGCTCACAGAACAGGACCGCCGAGTGCTGAAACGCGGGAAAAATGGCTATCCTCGGTTGCAACACTCACTACGTAGGTCAAAAATTGCCTCTGGAAGCGACGTCACCATAAGAACTGTTCGTCAGGACCTTCATTAAATGGTTTTCCATGGCCGAGCAGCAGCACAGAAGCTTAATATCACCATGTGCAATGGCAAGCGTCAGCTGGAGTGGTGTAAACTGGCTTAAAACCTCTTAGGGTCCCCTCAAGCTCGAATCCCGTTTCTGGGATAGATTTGACAACATCCGGTGAAATTGCAGAGTCACAAATTCAAACTACAGAAATGTAAATATTCATATAAATACAAGTGTAATGCATCAAAATAAAGCTTAACCTCTTGTTAATCCAGTCGCTGTGTCAGATTTCAAAAAGGCTTTACGGTGAAAGCACACCATGCGATTATCTGAGGACAGCGCCCGACATACAAAAAAATGAAAACATTTTTTCAACCAGGAAAATACGACACGAAAGTCATGAAATTGCAGTAAAACAAATAGCTTACCTTGGAAGATCTTCATATTTTTGGAATCTAAAATGTCTCAGTTACACAATGAATGGTCGTTTTGTTCGATAAAGTCTTCTTCTTTTTGTCCCAAAAATGTCCATGTATTTGGCGCGTTTGATTCAGAAATCCACCGGTACCAATTCGCAAAAAATGCCTACAAAGTATCTAATAAGTTACCTGTAAACTTGCTCCAAACATTTAAACAACATTTTTAATCCAACCTCAGGTACCCTAAAATGTAAATTATCGATCAAATTTAAGACGGAATAATCTGTTTGCAATACCGGAGAAAAACAACACTGAGCACGCTCCTGTTCACATGCACCAAAAGACTAGAGACCTTCTGAGTGACACATGGAAACAATAGGACTACTTCTTAATTTCTCAAAAGAAAAACATCAAAAATGTCTAAAGACTGTTGACATCTAGTGTAAGCAATAGGGCCCTAATAAGTCAGGTTGCCCATAGAAAAGCATTGGAAAACACAATGACCTCAAAAAATGTTTTCCCTGGATGGATTGTCCTCGGGGCTTCGCCTGCCAAATCTGTTATACTCACAGACATTATTTTATCAGTTTTAGAAACTTTAAAGTGTTTTCTATCAGAAGCATACCATAGCTTCTGGGCCTCAGTAACAGGCAGTATACTATGGGCACGCTTTTCATCCGGACGTCAAAATACTGCACCCTAACCTTAACAAATTGTATGTGTCTTCACTTATTGCAAATCATGTGAAAGGACGTGTTTATTAATAGGAAACCAATTCATTGTCTGGGCACCAGTTACTCCCTCCTTCGGCCTTGGGGGAGATGAGGTCTGCGATAAGATGTGTGGGGTAGTGTCTGGAACGATTGCACGACTTCTCTATGTTGCACCTATCTTGGGATATAGTAATGGTTAAAGGACAATGGTTTTTACTTGAGAAAGGGGTATCTGGAGCTGACAATTGATTTATGCCATAGAATGAGCTGGTGTTTTTGTACAAAGGGATATCAGGGACGAAATGGGAGTCTGCCTTTGGGGCCGAACTCTGTACAATGAGAACAGTCTGTACAGCAGATACTGTCAACTGTGAATTATTAGTATCTTTCATACAAATTCTAACCTTGTGACCCATTCCACACATCTGTTGTTTGTCTTGAACATTTAGGAGAATGAACTTTGCTATAGAAGGTCTTTGTGTTCTTTGTCTTGGGGCTCTCAATGAATCACCTATGGGTCATTATCGCAAAGCACTTACTTTACCGCAAATCAGTTACTTGTGTCTCTGGTGTGACCTGCTTTCCTTATTAATAAGTGAACAAAGATTTAGTTTAAGTAGATCTCTGACTTGTGTGATTAGTTTGTCTCCTCATTTGATAATACAGAACATACCACCACACTGTATTCTGTGCATGTACCAAATAAACTTAGATGTGATTTGTGTGTATGTAAATAACGCACCATGTGACTTGTTAGGATACACACAGGTCAGAGAGCTATAACTCTCTCATACACTCTTTCATGTCATTAAAATCAGGTTGGATATCAACCGTCTGCAGGAGAGAACACCACAACTATCGCAAAATCAAGGACTTACCAAAACATCTAGGGTAAGTTATATCACATTTTAACAACACTGAGTATGATATTTCAGGTGAAATGTTTTACATCCCCTCTTGATGATTTCTTTCAGACTTAATGAGATAAGATACTTTCAGAAAGTATTCATACCCCTGACTTTTTCCAAAAATGTTTGTTGCAGCCTGAATTTAAAATTGATTAAATGTATTTTGTTTGTCACTGGCCTACACACAATTCCTCATAATGTCAAAGTGGATTTATGTTTTTAGACATTTTTACACATTAATGAGATATATGAAATAGCTTGACTCATTAAGTATTCAATCCCTTTGTGATGGAAAGCCTAAATAATTTCAAGAAAAATGAGCTCACTCTCTGTGCAATAATGGCATTTAGCATGACAATTGAATGACTACCTTATCACACATTAGGTCCCTCAGTCGTGCAGCGAATTTAAAATTAGATTCAACCACAAAGAGCAGGGAGGCTTTCAAATGTCTTGCAAAGAAGGGCACCTATTGGTAGATGGCTAAATATATGGCTAAAGGACATTGAATATACACTTGAGCATGGTGAAATGATTAATTACACTTTGGATGGTATATCAAAACAATTGACTGAAACTGGAAACGACTGTCACAATTCATGTACTCAGTGGATTTGCAGAAATTAATGCAACATTTGAGGCTCTCTTTCTCTCACCAATTGATTGTACAATGTATACATACAGTATTTATTTTCAGCTTGTGAGTGTGTGATATGGGAGTTGGAGACATGTTTATTTTGACATAAATGTCTAACTTTCAACACCCCCACAGCACAAGCTCTGGAGGCCCATGCGGCTGTCATTGATGTAAAAATATATTTTATAAATAATTACTATGACAGTAACACTCCAAAAAGTAATTCACAAACTATTTAATATCCATACCTACTAGGAAGCTATGCATTTGTTTTCTTGGGTTTTGAGAAT
This sequence comes from Oncorhynchus mykiss, assembly GCF_057628025.1. Classification (NCBI taxonomy): domain Eukaryota; kingdom Metazoa; phylum Chordata; class Actinopteri; order Salmoniformes; family Salmonidae; genus Oncorhynchus; species Oncorhynchus mykiss. The sequence continues at coordinate 75,512,241 of NC_143031.1, forward strand.
GTGAGTGATCAAAGTCATGGCGCCAGGTAGCCTAGCGGTTAGAGCGTTGGTTTAGAAACTGAAATGTTGCTGGTTCCAATACCAACGCCAACAAGGTGAAAAACCTGTCGATGTGTCCTTGAGCAAAGCACTTAAACCTAATTTGCTCCAGGTAGGCCGTCAATGTAAATTAGAATTTGTTCCTAACTGACTCACCTAGTTAAATAAAAAAGTGCCTCAGTCCTTGACTCTAAGGGGGTATTGGTAAAAACAAATTCTGTCGTCAAGGCTAAGACTGCACCAGTGGGACTTACTCAGGACTTGACAGTTCATACAGCTTTTCTATTCTGATCATGGAATTCTTTTTTTCTAAATATAAACTAGCTAGCTAGCATTTATGAGGCCAAAAAACATGTTCCTCACATGCTAGGAATGTATTTCCCCCAATGGTATTATGAAAAGTTGCCTCTTGCACCTAAAAACACGTTTTCTGAATATTTGTGAGGGGTGTGCTGTTAACGTGGCCCAATGTACAGTGGGGCAAAAAAGTATTTAGTCAGCCACCAATTGTGCAAGTTCTCCCACTTAAAAAGATGAGAGAGGCCTGGAATTTTCATCATAGGTACACTTCAACTATGACAGACAAAATGAGAAAGACATTTCCAGAAAATCACATATTAGGATTTTTAATGAATTTATTTGCAAATTATGGTGGAAAATAAGTATTTGGTTACCTACAAACAAGCAAGATTTCTGGCTCTCACAAACCTGTAACTTCTTCTTTAAGAGGCTCCTCTGTCCTCCACTCGTTACCTGTATTAACGGCACCTGTTTGAACTTGTCATCAGTATAAAAGACACCTGTCCACAACCTCAAACAGTCACACTCCAAACTCCACTATGGCCAAGACCAAAGAGCTGTCAAAGGACACCAGAAACAAAATTGTAGACCTGCACCAGGCTGGGAAGACTGAATCTGCAATAGGTAAGCAGCTTGGGATCAATTATTAGGAAATGGAAGACAACACTGAAGAAATGACACTTTGCTACAATGTAAAGTAGTGAGTGTACAGCTTGTATAACAGTGTAAATTTGCTGTCCCCTCAAAATAACTCAACACACAGCCATTAATGTTTAAACCGCTGGCAACAAAAGTGAGTACACCCCTAAGTGAAAATGTCCTAATTTTATATTTCAGATTCTTCAAAGTTTCCACCCTTTGCCTTGAGAGCTTTGCACACTCTTGACATTCTCTCAACCAGCTTGACAAAGTAGTCATATAAAATCAAATGTTATATTCAAATGTAGGAGCTGGGTCCTAAAGTTTGAATTTCTGAAGCCTCTGGCTCCACTCCCACCCCGCCCGGCCATCTATACGTGTGAAAGTTAGTGTATAAGCAAATGATCCATTATGTATGACATTCCTGGGAGTGTGTATACTTACAAAAAGTTGATGGTAATACAAAATGTATGTCCTCTATGGTTATGTACTTAAAAATGTAGCAATTGACCAATTTGGCACATTTGGGCAGACTTCATACACATTTATGTTTGTTTGACAGCAGACAGAACCAGGTTTTCCACTAAGATTTTGACTGTGCTTACATACAGTACATGCTGCTTCTTTTTATCCTGAAAAACCTCCCAGTCCTTGCTGACGAAAAGCATACGCATTACATGATACAGCCACCACCAGGCTTGAAAATATGGAGTGTGGTGCTGTTGTGGAAATTCAGAACTGAGAGAGATTTGGTCATTTCTTCAAACAATCATCTTTTTTATATATTAATTAATTATTGCAATAATGAGGCTGGTTGACTCCCCACCCTTGAGTGTTGGACCGAGTAACCTAACCTTTACACAAATGCAGTATATCGCTGACACTAACAATACTCAGACATGGTTGCTTCAACCCCCCTCATGCAGACCAAGGATAATCAAAAGTCACTATGGCTTCATCCTGTCGTTATCTGCATGTGGGTTGTTGTCTTAACCCAACCCTGACTTAGATTCCTAGATGCACGGATGAGTGATTGTTCTACTCCTAAGCTATCTCTAGTAAAACACACTATTGTCTATGTAATGTGTCTTTAACCCATTTGTCAGCTCAAGCCATCTCCGGTGACCATACACCCAGGTTAGCTGCAGGGAACTAGAGTGGAGACCATAAAAATACAGGCACTAGCAGGACAGAAATGCCTTACTTTTAGATAAATATTCATTGTTAACCATATAAATAATATAAACTAAACCAGGTAAATATGTCATTTTTCTATTACAGTACCCAGGGCTGGGCTTTGGTGGATTTGCCCAAAATATAATCATTAGTATTCAGGTCAAAAAGTTAATTAATTTGGCACAATTCTTGCAGTATTACTTTAGTGCCTTGCTGCAAATAGGATACATGTTTTGGAATATATTTTTTTTTCTGAAATTTGGGATTGAATGTTGGAGTAACTACAATGTTGATCCATCGTCAGTTTTCTCCTATCACAGCCATTAAACTTTGTAACTGTTTAAAAATCACCATTGCTTCATGTTGAAATCCTTGTTTTCTTTCTTTCCGGCAACTCAGTTCGTAAGGACGTCTCTGTCTTCACAGTGACTGGGTGTACTGATACATCACCCATAGTGTAAACAACAGCTTCAACATGCGCAAAGGGATATTCAGTGTCTGCCTTTTGTATGTTGACCAATATACCAATGCACTTCCTTGGTCTTTATGGTAAAATCTATGCTTGAAATGCACTACTCCGTTGACGGACCTTACAAATAACTGAGATTTATTAAGCAAATGTTTACTCATTAACTTATTCAGGCTTGCCATAACAAAGGGGTTACATACTTTTTGACTCAATACATTTCATATTTGCATTTTTTATTAATAAAACAATAAATCCCTTTGACATTATTGGGTATTATGTGTAGATCAGTGACACAAAATCTAAATGTAATACATCTTACTTTGTCTGTCAACCCACATTTTTTCAAAGATTCAAGGGGTGTGAATACATTAGGAAAGCACTGCACATATATTGCCAACATTGAATTGTGTATTCTCCCCTCTCTCATATCTCAGTGGGCCTGGACATTGTTCCACGAGCATGAATGACTCTTCAGGAAACGGCACTGACATTGACAACACGGATGCTTGCTTGATCCAGGGCGCTGTTGTGAGCATGATGATATTTTTTGCCAATGGCCTGTGCTTCGTCCTTGGGGTGCCATCTCTGGTCTGGTGCCTCTGGCTCTCATTGAGTGGAAGTCTCTCTGGAGCTCTTAAACCCACCCAGGTCTTCCCTATTAACCTGTTTGCAGTGGAGCTGGTGTTCTGTGTCAGTAGTCTCCTTCTGATGGTCAGCTCCTTCATCGAGAATGACATGTTTCAGCAGGCTCATAAATTTATATTTGGCCTCTCCTGGACCTGTAGGCCCCTGCTCCAGAGCTGCATCTGTGTGGAGCGCTACCTGGCGGTGGTCCACCCTGTGGCTTTCCTCAAGTACAGACGTCGGAGGTACAGGGTGGCAAGTTCAACATTGATCTGGGTGTTGTCACTCACTTTATCATGTTCTTTCGCTTTGATGGATTATGAAAAAATTGAAGATTATGTGCTCGTTAGTGTCTATTGCCTTGGGGTGGTCATCATTTCTCTCTGCTCCTTCTTCATCCTGCTTGTGCTGAAGCAGCCTGGTCCAGGAGAGTTAGAAGGGGGCAGAGTGGGAGAGAAGAAACAGAGGACGACAGACCCACAAAAGATGAAAGCTTTTGGGATTGTCTTAACCAACCTGGTGATGATCTTGACCAGCTCCATCTCTGTGGTTGTTGGTGTGACCACCATGTCATACAGCCTTGACAGTACCTGCAATGTCCCTTTCATGTTGCTAATTGTTAACATCTTCAGTGTCATGATTTCACCCTTGATGGACCTCTACAGAGAGGGAAGGCTGCTATGCCAAACAGTCCCAGAAACACGTTAGACTTACAGTTGTGGACATTAAAGTACAGGTATTTGTGAAAAAAATATCATTATGGTCAGGGGAGGACAGCTCATAAAAATAGCTAGAATGAAGTGAATGCCATTAATTTGAGCCTGTCCTCCCTAGTTAAAGTTCCACCAGAATACGTAGACAAACCTGTCATAATTTAGTACCCATCATCAAGCAACAGATCGTGTTATCACCCAACAGGTGTCATCAGAGCAACAGAACTGTCTACACTTGGTTTGTTGTTTTTATTAAATTGTTCTCTTGAAACAGTTTTGAATCATAGCTTAAGTTTTTATATCTACAAATTCCACGATGAGGTAAACCTTTTTGGCTGAGACCGCAAATTTGGCTGGAACCGGATTCCTGTTAAGTAGCAGGTAGCTGCTAGCCGTCATGAAAACGAGTAGGCTAACGGTAGAAGTGCTTTTATCCACGGCTGGGCACAAATGCTTTAGATGTGACATGAGTGCCACACAATCACAAGATGAAGATAAGTTGGACCTGAACAATGGACAGGGATTTTTCCTCCCTAAATGCACCACCATCAAGCAGTTTAGGGAAGAGATCCTCTGGCTGCTCTCTTGGCTGTGAGAAAATGATAACCTGCTTTCTAAATAAACTGACCTTGCTGAAGCCCAGGCAAACCGAATCTTAGTTAAAAATGCCTCCTATAGTAAAGCTGTCGGTGAGCTGGGATAAGTTGGGCGGCGTTGCTCTGTCCCAATCAAACAGAAAGATGTTAAGCTCAACCCTACGGCCAATGGGAGACTGGACTCTTGCAAGGCATAACAGATCCAGGAGGCAGTCTGGTCACCCTTCATCTATGCCCTCCCCACGGCCACCACAGTTCATTAGGTTCTTGACTCAAGACAGAATTTCCTCGGGCCATCTTCCACCTTCCTGGAGTTTCCGATGCCATCCGCTGTTGCTGGTGTAAAGAGTGAGGCTAGTCTGGCTTGAAGCCTCCATCCCTCCTGCCCAAAGCAGTCCAATCCCGTTCCACATTGACCTTCGATGGTGAAAGATTTTGGCCTGCCTACGTTCTGTGGACCGAACAAAATCCACTGTCACCCAGGAGCCCATGCCCAGGACATCAACTCCCTCCTGCCCACATTTCTGGCCAACTGCTATCCCTCACATAGGGTTAATTGAACTTCACTTTAGGCAATGTGAGGAACTGAGGGAGGAATACAATTTTTTATTTATTAAACACCCTCACCAGCACTGGGAAGATAATAGTTATCTCTGGCCACCTGCTGTGCTATTGAAGGGGTTCGGAACGTTTCGGCAACCTTTCAGTTACTAGTCCAACGCTCTAAGCACTAGGCTGTTACCTCGAGGCAGGGACAGAGTGGCCCACACTTAACAAATATAGCACTATTATATGATAGAGCATTCACTAGTAAAACCTTTCTTGTGAATTACCTCATTATTGAGTTGATTGGATATTGCTCACTGAAACATAGCTGTTTTCAGACTGTAGTGTCGCTCTTATCAAAGCCTCCGCCCAGACTACAGCTTTTCATAAAAGGAAAAAATGGCCTCTATTTTTACTAATGCTCTCAGCCTTAAACACATTTATTTTGGATACGTTGGGTCTTTGAAGCATCATGCAGCCACAAGTGCTGGCCATAATCAGGTATAGGCCACCAAAGCACTGCCCCACTTTCTATACTGATTTTTCTGAACTTTTGTCTATTTCCCTTGACAACTATAATAAAATAATTATGTTGGGTGATTTTAATATACATGTTGACATAGAGACTGACTCCAAGGCCGTTGAATGTGTGAATCTTTTGAGCTATATAGACTTTATCCAACATGTAACTCTACCCACCCCTAACAGCTGCCATACTCTGGACCTGGTTATAACCTAGGGGCTTTTAATTGGTATATCCTCTATTGTTGATGTTGCTTTATCTGAACACCATGGTGTATTTTTTACTACCTTGTTGCCCGCAGCACAACGTAACACTTACCACATTATTAAGAAACACTATCTTACCTCTGAAGTTGATACAGATTTTATTGAGTGCATATGATATTTTTGTTGATAACTTTAATAGCAAATTAAGGGCAACCGTTAGATCCAATAAAGTTGAAAAGGTCCACATCTAAACAGAGAGTACAGATGAATGAAGAAACAAAACAATTTAAGATACATTGCAGAGCGGAGGTTGTCGCAAGTCAAAGTTGCATGTCCATTATGATATTATGAGAGAGCAACTTGGCATGTATAACAAGGCAATTCGACATGCCAGATGGGATCACTTTTCTAACTGAATAATTTCTCGACCATTGATGGGCTGATCTCCACAGATAAATAATTAGACTGTATTAATCAAATCAAATGTATTTATAAATCCCTTCTTACATCAGCTGACATCTCAAAGTGCTGTACATAAACCCAGCCTAAAACCCCAACAGCAAGCAATGCGGGTGTAGAAGCACGGTGGCTAGGAAAAACTCATCAGAAAGGCCAGAACCTAGGAAGATACCTAGAGAGGAACCACGCTATGTGGGGTGGCTTGTCCTCTTCTAGTTGTGCCGGGTGGAGATTATAACAGAACATGGCCAAGATGTTAAAATGTTCATAGATGACCAGCAGGGGCAAATAATAATAACACCAGTGGTTGTCGAGGGTGCAACAGGTCAGCGCCTCAGGAGTAAATGTCAGTTGGCTTTTCATGGCCGATCATTGAGAGTATCTCTACCGCTCCTGTTGTCTCTAGAAAGTTGAAAACAGCAGGTCTGGGACAAGTTAGCACGTCCGGTGAACAGGTCAGGGTTCCATAGCCACAGGCAGAACAGTTGAAACTGGAGCAACAGCACAGTCAGGTGGCCTGGGGACAGCAAGGAGTCATCAGGTCAGTTAGTCCTGAGGCATGGTACTAGGGCTCAGGTCCTCTGAGAGAAAGAGCGAAAGAGAGAATTAGAGAGAACATACTTTAATTCACACAGGACTCAGGATAAGACACGAGAGACACTCCAGCTATAACAGACTGACCCTAGCTCCCCAAAAACTAAACTACTGCAGCATAAATACTGGAGGCTGAGACAGGAAGGGTGTGTTCAAAAGCATGGGGATGACGTTACAACAACACACTTAGGAAAATAACAATTGGCTCAGAACAGGGCAGCACAGCTGGCCCTTAAATGTACACGGAGAGCTAACATTAATAATATGCATGTCAATCTCTCATGGCTAAAAGTGGAGGAGAGATTGACTTCATCACTACTTGTTTTGTAAGAATTGTTAATAAGCTGAATGTACTAATAGGGATCACATTCCCTCGCTGAAAAGATCAGCCACAAAATGTTAGAACCATTGCAACAAGTTGTAATCAAGCCCTAGTCTCCAGCATGGGAACAGAAGAGGAATACCTGGCGCTGTAGTCTCAGGCTGGACTACCCCAAATCATGGTGTCTCTGACACACACACAAACGCCAGCTTGGCAGGTCCATCAACCAATTGAAATTCCTCTCACCACGACAGTAACCTGTGGACCAGCGAGAACCTTCATAAATCATCAGAACATTAATAACCTATTTATTGACCCTGTAATACTTAGTTTAAAGTCAGACCCCCTTGGTCAACCAAACAACAGTGCAGGGCATGCACGCTGAATTAAAGGGCAACTACACTCAACAAGTTTCCTCAATTCTTCCCAGACTTCAAAAGTCATCCCCTGATGTGGTTTGAGCATTATTGTGGACACAGAAAAACAACACAATTCGTTATATTTAAAAATAGTGAGGGGAAAAAAACAGGGTGGAAACCAGAAAAAATGGGGGACTTCCAAATCCTGTAAAAACAAAAATGAAACAGCTGTGTATGACTGCACTTTAGAATGTGTGTCATCCTGCAGCACAGCATTTTGGGGAAGTTCAGGTACAATATTGGCTATGCACCCAAGATGGAAAGTGGTTGGGCCATTCTATAATATTATATATACTATATTTAATTTAGCATAGGCTTTTATCCAAAGCCACTTACAGTCCTGCATGAATAAATGTCCAAGGAATCAGACCCACAATCCTGGCTTTGCAATGCTCTAACAAGCTGTATGACATGGTTATAAATGCTTGATAACATTGATAATTATCACCAAAAATACAATAGGTTGTCATAGATTATATTGGAATTACCAACATTACAGGAGTTTCCAGTAACTTTGGTAAACTACCGGAAGCTTTGCAACACATATGACCATCATTACATTCTTCTTCAGCCTGTTGGGTATCTTTATTACAATCCCGTATAGCATTTCCTTCTCTACTGTTGAGTGATATACCTATATTGAAATGTATTGAATGTTTTAAAATAAGTGTGGAATAAAGTAAATCTGATTGATTCAGCAGTTCAGTTCCCTGTCTGTCTGTGTCTGTCTGTCTGTCTGTCTGTCACTGAGTACACCATGTCATCAAATATGTATCCCTCATCAGTGATGAATGCACATGTCTTGGCTATTTGTATTACCATTAGGAAAACATGCAAACCCATGTTTGACTGGGCCTACTGGATGAAAACATTAGCTTCCATGAACATGGGGACCTGCCTGATGTTTTCATTAGCTCGTTTCATGACAGCCAACATTGTCTTTTAGTAGGTGGAACTGTCTTTGTTTAGGTGTAAAGCCTAAATATTGAGTGGATTCTGATCTTCAACATGATTGTGTTTTAAAAGGCAACTACACACAGACAGCGACTGACACAAATACAATAACATTACTCAACATGTTAGTGTTTTTGGGATCCTTGGAACTCTGAAAGATGCAGTTGTCAGCATTTCAAACCCTTTGCTTGTCTCTCCTTCTACTGGCAACTCCTTATACATGTACACTGAACAGAAATATGTCTACAAACATTAATTGTTTCGTTCGCTGCAATAATGGTCGGACCAAGGCGCAGCGGATGCTGAGTTCCACATAATTTATTATAAAGTGAAACTTTAAACAAACAAAACAAACAACAAACCATGACTACAGAGGTGCTACGTGCACTTAACTCAAAACAATATCCCATAAACACAAGTGGGAAAAACAGCTACTTAAATATGATCCCCAATTGGAGACAATGATTACCAGCTGCCTCTAATTGGGAATCATTCACAATCAACAACATAGAAAAAAAAACTAGAACCCCATATAGAAATAATAAACTAGACTAACCCCACAGTCACGCCCTGACCCACTCCACCATAGAAAATAAAGTCTCTCTATGGTCAGGATGTGACATTAATATTATTTAATATACCGTATCAACCCTCCTAGTCAGTTATGTGTAACTGTTTCTGAGTATATGGTCACCCTGTTGTGTGTGTGTGTGTGTGTGTGTGTGTGTGTGTATGGGGGGGGGTCTTCTCCAGACAGTTTAACATGTTCCTTTTCCTTTATTTTTTTTTAATGGGCTACGGCCAGACAGTCTTCATTTGTTTTCATTTGATAACTGAAAACAATTGCTGATATTCCCTCATTTATGATTTATTGAGGTCATTACATTGGTGTCAGAAGCAAAAACTGGTGGGTAGACCAAAGGTGTGACGATGATGCTGCAATGACGGAAAGGCTGGCGCACAGAATTTAAACAAACATGGTAGCCCAGTCTCTGGTCACATCTGTAGCTGTTAAGACCCTGAAGGACTCCCTGGTCACATCAGTACAGTGGTTATTTTAGCCTATCCCACCAGCAAAGTTTTCTTTACCACTGCTACAGTGGCTTCCGAAAGTATTCACCCCCCTTGGCATTTTTCCTATTTTGCTGACTTAAAACCTGGAATTAAAATGGATTTTTTTGTATCATTTGATTTACACAACATGCCTACCACTTTGAAGATGCAAAATATTTTTGGGTGAGCTAACAAGAAATAAGACAAATAAACGGAAAACTGGAGATTGATTAAAAGGAAGGAAACAGAATAATAACCAGTGAAATACAGTAGAAAGACAACCATTCCCATACAGTGGAGTTATCTTTCTCTTTAACCCCAGATGGCAGGTTAGCTTCCCAGCCCTATGGAGGTAGAGGAGGGGCTGAGTAACGCTAACCAACATGTTGAACGAGAAAGTAATTGGAGTCAGAATACACCTGAATGATCTGAAAGATATTTGATCCTAAATGGATCCTATAGTTGGCTAATGTATTGACATTTGAGTTGACGTGCATCTGCCATTAAAATAGCCAATGTTAAACAGATAGTTCGGGAGAACCTTTTTTTACTTCCCGAGAGTCAGGTGAAGTTATGGATACCATGTTCATGTATCTGTGCCCAATATGAAGGAAAAGGGTAGTTTTGCAATCCAATGCTAAATAGCTTAGCACAAATACTGGATGCATTCAGGTACAGCACGCAAGCTAGCTACACCTAACTTCCTTAATACTGGACGCAGATACATGAAAATGGAATTCATGAGTTCATCTAATTCTCGATAAGAAAACAAATCACATAGTATCTATTTAACATGAGGGGTCTATGTTTTTTTCTGTGTGTACAGTGTCTGGGTTAGAATGTTGAATTCCGATGACAACTTTAGCCAAGTCTCATGCACAGTCAATCCCCCTACATTTGAATATCATTATGTAATCTAGTGACAGACAAGTTCAAAGTAGAACGACTATGTGAAGAATACAATCTATGACTTAATGCTGTAAATTGTAAAATGAGTTAAAGGAACCCACATTCAATATGAAAAAAAGAATGCAGCTTTAGTTAACTATTGCAACAAGCCAACCCCCAAAATAATTATTCAAATAAAAAATTACACCAATTCTAAAACGCCTTTATACATATGTTTAAACTACAGTTGCAGGCACTAAGAAGTTAGACTGCTCTGCAAAATTGAGAAAACAATTTTAATTCAATGTATATTTAACACAACACATTAACTAGCATTAGTTTGTAGCAAAAACCTTTACATTAGTGCCCTCAAGTGTAAGTCTAACGTGTCTCTGTCCCTATTCGGCATGGCAGCCTTCCCTCTCTGTAGAGGTGCAGCAGGGGTGAAACCAGGACACTGAAGATGTTAACAATCAGCAACACGGGGATGACATTGCAGCTTTCATACAGACTGGATGAATGTGTGGCGTAACCAACAACCACTGGGATGGAGCTCGTCAAGATAATCACCAGGTTGGTTAAGACGATCCCAAAAGCTCTCATCTTATGTGGGTCTGTCGTCCTCTGTTTCTTCTTTCCCCCTCTGCCCCCCTCCACCTTTCCTGGACCAGGCTGCTTAAGCACATGCAGGATGAAGAAGCAGCAGAGAGAAATGATGGCCACCCCAAGGCAATAGACTATGATGACCACATAAGCTGCTGATTCTTCATCATCGAATTGAGAACTTGCATAAGCGAGCGACAGCACCCAGACCACTGTTGAAGATGCCACCCTGTACCTCCGCAGTCTGTACTTGAGGAAAGCCACAGGTTGGACCACCGCTAGGTAGCGCTCCACACAGATGCAGCTCTGGAGCAGGGGCCTGCAGGTCCAGGCGAGGTAATACAGGATGCAAATAACCTTCCGTAACATGAGATTCTTGCTGAGTAGATAGCTGATCACCTCTAGTAGACCCTCGACACAAAACACCAGCTCCACTGCAAAAAGGTTTATAGGGAAGATCTGTGTGGATTTAAAACCTCCAGAGAGACTTCCACTCAGAGAGAGCCAGAGGCACCATAACAGAGCTGGGGTTCCCAGGAGGAAGCACAGGACCTGGGCAGCATGGAAAAGTACTGGCACAACGTATCCCTGGTCAATGCAAACATCCCAGGTGTCAAGGTAAGTGTGGTTTCCTGAAGAGTCATTCATCCCTGTAGAACACTATAAACGACCCCACTGAGATATGAGAAAGGGGAGATTTCACAATTCATGAGATTATGCTTTAATATATTGAACGCAAAATATTGATGAAATGTACTGATGCAGACACACATTAAAATAATTAGATATACGTAGCTACTGTTATTTCAGTTGAAACATTGTACATTTTCTCAGAAACTCTGAATGAACACATGAAATGTAAAACAGTTAGCCAAAGATCACATACACAATGATGTTCAGATGTAAAAAAAACCTACCCTGGTTGTTTCGGTAACTCGGATCTTGCTGTGCGATATGCGATGTTCGTAGTACAGAATGATGTTCAGATGTAAAATAACCTACCCTGGTTGTTTCGGTAACTCGGATCTTGCTTCGTAGTTCTTTCTCCAGCAGAAGGCTGAGATCAACCCGATGGTACAGCACCTACATGTATGAGTGGCTTTAGCCAAAGCTCTCTGTCCTGTGTTCTTCCTAACAAGTCACGTGTTGTGTTATTTACATACACACCCATGTGGGTTGATAAATTGAGCATCATTGTATGATTTGTTTACAGCAGGTCATTTTGTTTGACTAAAAATACTATCAAAACATATAAATACTGAACAAAGCACAGATTTAAAAAATGTATATGCGGCATGCATGCTCATGCAATGAATCACACACACACACACACACACACACACGCACACACACAAACATAAACACAAAGAAATGCAATTTCAACTTCCTCAGGGATTTGCATTTTTGGCACAAACAGAAATGGAACCATCATCAATCATATCTCTCAGGACTTGTCTGTCCCAGCCACAGGTTAGCCCAGCCAGCTGCAAGGGCTGACTCTTTCACCTTACATAATCATATCATATGGACTTCATATGTTCGGTTTCTGGATCTCTCTTTAATTGCATCGTGCCTACAGTATAGGCTTGTACTTACAGGTAAACCATGTGATATATTCATATGAAAAAAAAATACGATCTATGTTTAAACACACATTTTTTAAACAAGTGAAACATTTTTTTTTAAATGTATTTATCATGATCTAAAATAGTCACATATATGTAGTGCTAATAAAAAGTGAGTTTGAATGAGTTTCTCCCTTTCTTCTCTGGTGATCCTCTCAAGCTCTGTCAGGTTGGATGGGGAGCATCGCTGAACAGCTATTTTCAGGTCTCTCCAGAGATGTTCGATCGGGTTCAAGTCCGGGCTCTGGCTGGGCCATTCAAGGACATTCAGAAAATTGTCCATAAGCCACTCCTACGTTGTCTTGGATCTGTGCATATGGTAGTTGTCATGTTGCAAGGTGAGTCTTCACCCCAGTTTGAGGTGCTGACTGCTTTGGAGAAGGTTTTTATCAAGGATCTCCCTGTACTTTGTTTTGTTCATCTTTCCCTCGATCCTGACTAGTCTCCCAGTCCCTGCTGTTGAAAAGCATTCTCTCAGCATGATGCTGCCACCACCATGTTTGACAGTAGGGATGGATTTCCTCCAAATCAAATCAAATTAATTTATATAGACCTTCGTACATCAGCTGATATCTCAAAGTGCTGTACAGAAACCCAGCCTAAAACCCCAAACAGCAAGCAATGCAGGTGTAGAAGCACGGTGGCTAGGAAAAACTCCCTAGAAAGGCCAAAACCTAGGAAGAAACCTAGAGAGGAACCAGGCTATGAGGGGTGGCCAGTCCTCTTCTGGCTGTGTCGGGTGGAGATTATAAGAGAACATGGCCAAGATGTTCAAATGTTCATAAATGACCAGCATGGTCAAATAATAATATTCACAGTAGTTGTCCAGATGTGATGCTTGGCATTCAGGCCAAATATTTCAATCTTGGTTTCATTAGACCACATAATATTGTTTCTCATGGTCTTCGAGTCGTTTTCCCTGACCAAGGCCCTTTTCCCCCGAATGTGGCCAGCTCTAGGAATAGTCTTGGTGGTTCCAAATGTCATGCATTTAAGAATGATGGAGGCCACTGTGTTTTTTGGGACCTTCAATGCTGCAGAATGTTTTTGGTACCCTTCTCCAGGTCTCTGCCTCTACACAATCCTGTCTCTGACCTCTACGGATAATTCCTTCGATCTCATAGCTGTTTTTTTTTGCTCTGACATGCACTGTCAACTGTGTGAACTTAAATAGACAGGTGTGTCTATATAATTCAATCAATTGAATTTACCACAGGTGGACTCCAATCTTGTTGTAGAAAGATCTCAAGGATTATCAAGATGGACTTGTATGGTCTCATAGCAAAGGATCTGAATATTTATGTAAATGAGCTATTTCAGATTTGTATGTTTTTGAAATTTGCAAAAAAATCTAAAATCTGTTTTTGCTTTGTCATTTTGGAGTATTGTTTGTAGATTGGTGAGGGGAAAAAAACAATGTAACCAATTTTAGAATAAAGCTTCAATGTAACAAAATGTGGAAAAAGTCACTGGATGCACTGAACATGCCCTGCTGAAAGACCCTATGTGGAAAAGTGGTTGGAGTTTGTCGTTCCTCAAGTCTTTACCAGTAACGCTAGCTGGTGTGCAACGACCGGTAATTTTAAGTTGAACCACTAAATACTGGAATCTAATAACATGTTTGGTATACAGTGACTTAGAAAACGATGTTAGATAAAGAATTGCCGATTATGCAGGTAGTTTGATCTTTTGAAAAAGTGAGTCAGGCTTACTAAAGTCAGCTAGCAAGGTCAGGCTAGCTAACATTTTAGCTAATTTTAACTTAGCTAGCTACCTCATTACAATTTAGTTAAGTCGTTGCTCATAGAAGTTTTTTAATTTTTAATTTCATACTTCTGGTAATGTAACTTTATAATTTGCTAAAATATTAGCGAGGCAGGCTAGCCAGCTAGCTACAGGCTAGCTAACGTTAGCCTACAAGACAGATTTGCAGGGTAGTTCGAATCTCATAAAAGTGTATTCTGTATTGTCTAACGTACGCTAACCCCATTCCATACAAATGTGCTCAACCGCGACATTCAAACGAGGCTGCAAAGAAAACGAACTGGGACTGTAGCGATATCAAAATCTGGGGTGTGAACTGCATTTCTATTCAAACGTTGATTCAGACGACTATTCAAACGTTGTTTTTTTGTAGATCTATGGTATTTTTGTAAGTCTAGGGTATTGTAGGTCTATGGTGGCCTGAATTGGTTCCCAATCAGAGGCAGCTGTTTATTGTTGTCTCTGATTGAGGATCCTATTTAGGTTGCTATTTGCCATTTAGGTTTTTGTGGGTTATTGTCTATGTGTAGTTGCATGTCAGCACTAAATGTTTATAGCTTCACGTTCATTTTGTTGTGTTCTTCGTTTATTAAAAGAAGAATGTATTCCAATCACGCTGCACCTTGGTCTCCTCATTATGACGAACGTGACAAGACCTGACGGAGCTCATTGCATTCTTGCATCATACGGAGAAGGGTATCATGAAGGTCTTGTCATTGATTTTGTTGGAAAGGGGAGAAATTGTGCTTTACAATGGTACTGATATAACACTTGATTTGGAAGCTTTACGTTTTTTTGGCGCTCAAATAAGGTAAATTTTACGGACCAGAGCAATGTACAGAAGTTAATTAGTTTACATTGTACAGTAACGGCTACACCGGCCTGAATCTAATCCAAACATTCGATTTTTTGTCTTCATTTACTATTATGTTTAGGCATATGGTTAGCAGTGTGGTTAAGGTTAGGGTTGAAGTTAGGGTTAGGTTTAAAATAACATTTTAAGAAGATATATTGTAGAAGTGGTTGGGGTTTATGATTTTGTGACTCTGGTTACAAAAAATAGCTTGACCTGAGTTACAGCCCTGATGACACAGACAGCTTTGTTGACAACGTTAATGTGTGTTATGTGAAAAGTTGTATTAAAAAATACCGTGTTTGATAAACTAGTAGGTTAATTACCCAACCAAGCAGATACAAATAGTAATTTTGGTTGTGAAGTGCATTATCAAAAAGCTTTGCCCTTTCTTCATAACAAAATGCTATTTATCACTTGGCTGTCTATTGTATCACCCTGTCACAGGCCCTCCCAGTGAACACCAACTCATAAGATGAGGAAGTACATGGTTTATGAGGATTGACTGCTGAAGTTTTTAAAATCAAATCAAATTGTATTGGTCACATACACGTGGTTAGCCAATGTTATTCCGGTTATAGCAAAATGCTTGTGCTTCTAGCTCTGACAGTACAGTAATATCTAACATGCAATCTCTAACAAATTACACAACATATACCCAATACATTCAAATCTAAGTATGAATTAATTAAGACTATATACATATGGATGAGCGGTTTCAGAGCAGAACAGACCACAATAGAATAGTATAGAAAAACAGTATGTACATATGAGATGAGCAATTCAAGATATGTAAGCATTATTAAGTGAATGAGATGCCGTAGAATAGTATAGAAAACAGTATATACACATGAAATGAGTAATGCCAGAAATGTAAACATTAAATGACAAAGATACCGTAGAATAGTGTAGAATACAGTATATACATATGAGATGAGTAATTCCAGATATGTAAACATTATTAAAGTGACTGGTGTTCCATTCCTTAAAGTGGCCAGTGATTCCTAGTCTATGCCTATAAGCAGCAGCCTCTAATATGCTAGTAATGGCTGTTTAACAGTCTGATGGCCTTGAGATAGAAGCTGTTTTTCAGTCTCTCGGTCCCAGCTTTAATGCACCTGTACTGACCTCGCCTTCTGGATGATAAAGGGGTGAACAGGCTATGGCTCGGGTGGTTGATGTCCTTGATTATCTTTTTGGCCTTCCTGTGACATTGGGTGCGGTAGGTGTCCTGGTAGTTTGCCCCCGGTAATGCGTTGGGCAGACCGCACCACCCTCTAGAGAGCCTTGCGGTTGCCGGCGGAGCAGTTGCCGTACCAGGCGGTGATGCAGCCTGACAGAATGCTTTCAATTGCACATCTGTACAAGTTAGTGAGGGTTTTAGGAGACAAGCTAAATTTATTTAGCCTCCTGAGGTTGAAGTGACACTTTACCACACTGTCTGTGTGGGTGGTCCATTTCAGTTTGTCAGTGATGTGTACGCCAAGGAACTTGAAGCTTTCCACCTTCTCCACTACTGTCCCGTCAATGTAGATAGGGGGGTGCACCCTCTGCTGTTTCCTGAAGTCCATGATCATCTCCTTTGATGACGTTGAGTGAAAAGTTGTTTTCCAGGCACCACACTCCCAGAGTCCTCACCTCCTCCCTGTAGGGTGTCTCGACATCATTGGTAATCAAGCCTACTACTGCTTGGCTATCAGTCATGGGTGAACAGGGAGTACAGGAGGGGGCTGAGCACGCACCCTAGTGGGGCCCCAGTGTTGAGGATCAGCGGAGTGGATGTGACATTTCCTACCTTCACCACCTGGGGGTGGCCCGTCAAGGAAGTCCAGGACCCAGTTGCACAGGGCGAGGTTCAGACCCAGGGCCTCGAGCTTAATGATGAGCTTGGAGGGTACCATAGTGTTGAATGCTTAGCTATAGTCAATAAACAGCATTCAACACAGGCATTCGTTGAATAGTACGAAGCACAGGCATTCCTGTTTGGGTTTCTGCCTACAGGACTGGAGGACTAAGATGGAGTTGTGGTCAGATTTTGAATTGCAATGTTTGAGAGTCTTAGTAGCATGAATATGACAGTAAAAATGTTGATAGAATTTAGGCAGCCTGGTCCTCAGATTTGCTTTGTTTAAATCCCCAGCTACAATTAATGCAGCCGCAGGATATTGTGTGTGGTTTTTAGTTTGAGTAAAGTCCAGTGAAGTTCTTTGAGGGCCGTCGAGGTTTCGGCTTGAGATGGGATGTAAACTTGGGAGATAATTTGATCGACATTTAATTTTGAGGTATTCTAGGTCGGGTGAACAAAATGACTTGAGTTCATGAATGTTCCAAGAATTACACCATGAGTCGTTAATCATGAAACAAACACCCCCGCCCTTCTGCAATATTTATTCCTGTCTGCGCAATGTACTGGCAATCCTACTGGCTTTACTGACTCCGACAGAGTATCCCGAGACAGCCATGTTTCCGTGAAACAAAGTACGTTACAGGCCCGATGTCTCTGGAAAGAAATCCTTGCTTGAAGCTCATCAACTTTATTATCCAAAGACTGAACATCAGCGAGTAATATAATCGGAAGCGGTGGGTGGTGCACCTCCTAAGTTGAACCAGTAGGCCTCCTCTCCTCAACCAGCGATGTTTTGGTTCGGCCTCTGGAATGTGTTCAATTGCTCTGGGGAGAGTGAACTAAGGTTCAGCTCCAGGGAAGTCGTATTCCTGGTCGTAGTGCTGGTAGTTCTGGTGAGTTACCGCCGCTGTAATATCCACTAGTTCTTCCAGGCTGTATGTAATGACACAAATCATTTCCTGAGGTAATAAAAAAAATAGTACATAAAAATACTAAATACTGCAAAGTTTTCTAAGAGTTAGTCGCGATGCTGCCATCTCCTTCAGCTCCGTCTGAGTTGCACTTGAAGTGATCTGCAGTCTGCAGCCGAACATGTGACATAGAGAAGACCAAGGGGGCCCTCCCTACCACACAGACATACCCTCGTTGTGAGCACTCCTACTGTATAAATGGGAACAGGGAGGACACTTGAATCAGGTCAGTGACGGTTGACCTGGTCAAAGGTCAAAACAGTTTAGAATTTTTTCCAATTCACCTTCAAAACCAAGCCTGGTGGAACCAGCCTGATTGTTCCTTTTCATATCATTATATCTGAAGTGAAATAGAAAGATGTCTGCAGCCTTCAGGTTGGTTCCATCATTGCAAATCTTATCCATTTATAATGTAATCAGTGCTCAGTGTGTGTTTGTGTGAGACCCATCAGTATCTTAGAGAAGGTGCCAGGAGCTGATATAAGCTGCCAAGCCTATCAATGTGGTACTGGCAAAGACTTTACCTCTAGCTTCACTTCATGCCTGTTCACCAATGGTCGTCAAAGAGGAGACCAGCAATAGGTAGGTGTTGTTTGACCTGTTCAACATAGGATAGTTGAAATCTGACAAACAAATATATACTAACTGCCATTGGTAATAGAACAGTGACTGTGTTCACATATGCAACTATGGAGCCAGCACTTGGAGACTTGCAAGATGATGTGATGGAGTCCTGACTAACAGACAGGCTTGATACTGACAGCAGATATGTCCAGTATTTGCATCACCCCTTTCATTCCATGTGTCACTGATTAACTCTGCCAATTTCTAGAAATGGAGAGGACATGAGATACTTTTACCAGATATCAGCCTAGTTCATTTGATGAGGAGACCATATTTGGGTAGGTTTGATCTGACTTATTATTATTTTTGGACTCTGCTGGTCATCTATGAACGTTTGCACATCTTGGCCATGTAATCTCAACCCAGTACAGGCGGAAGAGGACTGGCCAACCCTTATAGCCTGGTTCCTTTCTAGGTTAATTCCTAGGTTTCTGACTTTCTACGGAGTTTATCCTAGCCACCGTTTTAGGCTGTGGTTTTGGTTTAGGTCGGGGTGTGACTAGGGTGGTGTGACTACCGTAATTGCTGGACTATAAGCCGCTACTTTACTCCCACACTTTGAACCTTGCGGTTTATACAATGACGCGTCTAATTTATGGATTTTTCCCGCTTTCGCAAGATTCATGCCGCCGCCAAAAAACAGCACCGTCACATAATGTGACGTAAATCGAGCGCGCTCAAACTTCCCATCATTCTGATTACGGTAGTAATTTTGTCACCCTCATCATGGTAAAGACACGGAGAAATGCATATGATGCAGCTTTCAAGTTGAAGGCGATCGATCTGGACATCAGCGTAAATCGTGCATTTAAGGTGGCGCTCCGTGTTCAGTGGGAGGCTTGGATGACAAGTGGGGAGAAATCCTTCACTAAAACGGGACGCATGCGAAGAGCAACTTATGGTCAAGTCTGCCAGTGAGTCCTGACAGTGTGGAGCATTGTCAAAAAATTCACTATCATCAACGGGTTTCGAAAGGCTGGACTGCTGCGTGTTGAAGGGGCAGCATGAGCTCAGCGGGGTATTTGCCTCCGGATGAATGAGACGAGAGCGACAATGAAAACGATCCAACATCGGATGAAGCAATTTTGAGGCTATTCAACTCCGACACCGAAGGAGATGACTTCAGTGGTTTCAGTGCACAGGAGGAGTCTTGGTAGGCTACTGTTTTAATTTTTGTTACAAGCCGTGTTTCGTTAAAGCCTATTTATATTTGTTACAAGCCGTGTTTCGTTTAAAGGCTGTGTAAAATTAATTTGTTTCAATGTACCGGTAGGCACCTGCGGCTTATTTATGTACAAAATACATATTTTTTAATAATTCAGTGGGTGCGGTTTATATTCAGGTGCGCTTAATAGTCCAGCAATTACGGTAATTTCCTTATTTCTATGTTGGCCTGGCCAATCAGAGGCAGCTTTCTATCATTGTCTATGATTGTGGATCATACTTAGGCCGCTTTTTCCCACCTGTTGGTTGTGGGATCTTGTTTTTGTATAGTTGCCTTGAGCACTGCATAGCTTCACGTTCGTTTGGTTCTTTATTGTTTTTTGCCAGTTCACGTAATAAAGATGATAAACCCAAACCATTGTGGCATTGTGGTCCGATTCTTACAACAACGTTTGTGACAGGCTGGGCTTCTGTGCAGCACTTTTTAGGCAAAACTTTTACTTCTATTGTATCTTTCTGTTATATAATTGAATGGTATCAGCCAATATTTGAGAGGGAGAAACCCTGTGTATTCTGCATCAGGATCAGGGATCTCCTGTTGTGTACGGGACACCACACATTAAGGTATGACAACACTGACAAGTTTGCCAAGGTAGCCTTATTACCACCAGACAAAATGCTGTCATCAAGGCAAAGGGTGGCGACTTTGAAGAATCTCAAATATAAAATATATTTTGATTTGTTTAACACTTCTTTGGTTACTACATGATTCCATATGTGTTATTTCATAGCATTGATGTCTTCACTATTGTTCGACAAAGTAGATAATAATAAACAAAGTAAAAAACCCTGGAATGAGTAGGTGTGTACAAACTTTTGACTGGTAATGTATATATTTTTACACATGTTTCTTGTATCTCTCAGATATAGGAGAGACACTGTTGTTCCATAAAGTTAATATGTTATTCAATGCTTATGTATGGGATAATATCAGTAATACAGAAAAATATTTTTCATCCAAAAACATTTTTATATATATATTTGATATTTTGATACTCTGATTTGTAAACATTAAGTGAATGTAAATTGTCTTATGAAGATATCACATGTGCTGTGGTCTACCTGTAAGTACAAACCTATACTGCATTCACTACGCAATTCGAGAGAACCTAGAATCCATAAAATGAATACTGTGTATGTCTGAAGCCGATATGATTTGATTATGTAAGGTGAAAGAGTCAGTCCTTGCAGGTGGCTGGGTTATCCTGTGGCTGGGACAGACAGGTGCTGAGTGAAATGAGTGATGATGCGTCAATTTCATTTCTGCTCAGGCCAAAATGCAAATCTCTGAGCAGGATGGAATTGCATCTCTGTGTGTGTGTACGCGCGTGTGTGTGTGTGTGTGTGTGTGTGTGTGTGTGTGTGTGTGTGTGTGTGTGTGCGTGTGCGCGTGTGCGTGTGCGTGTGCGTGTGCATGCAGCATGTGAATTTTTTTATCTGTGTTTTGTTCATGATAAAGTTTTGATAGGATTTCTAGTCAAATAAAATCACCTGCTGTAAACGCAACATATGATGGAGCTCAATTCAGCAAGGCACACAGATGTGTGTATGTAAATAATGCACGTGACTTGTTAGGAAGAACACAGGACAGAGAGCTTTGTCTAAAGTCACTCATACATGGAGCTGATGTTCCATCGGGTTGAGCACAGCCTTCTGCAGGAGAGAGAACCACAGATATTGTGAATCAAGGTCTGAGTTACCAAAACAACTAGGGTAGGTTATTTGACATTTTAACATCACTGAGAATGTTATCTCAGGCTAATTGTTTTAAATGTCCTCTTTATGTTTTCATTCGGACATTCTGAGACAATGAACAGTAATTGACTCAATAGTAGACCTATCTATAACAAAGTATGTTTATGAATGTTTGAATCAGTATATTGCATCAGTATTTTGTCAATAATATTATTACAAATATATTATTAATATAAAATGTAAAGTCATGAATCGTGTCATTTCCCTTCTCTCATTTCTCAGTGTGCTCAGATATTGTTCCAGAAGGATGAACGACTCTTCAGGAAATCAAACTTACCTTGACAACTTGGATGTTTGCTTTGACCAGGGCTATGCTGTTCTAATGCTGTCCTGTGCTGCCCAGGCCCTGTGCTTCGTTCTGGGGATGCCAGCTCTGGTCTGGTGCCTCTGGCTCTCTCTGAGTGGAAGTCTCTCTGGAGGTGTCAAACCAACCCAGATCTTCCCTATTAACCTGTTTGTAGTGGAGCTGGTGTTCTGTGTCGAGGGTCTACTAGATGTGATCAGCTATCTACTCATCCAGAACATTATGTTGCTGCAGGCAGTGCATTTTTTATATTTCCTCTCCTGCACCTGTAGGCCCCTGATCCAGAGCTGCATCTGTGTGGAGCGCTACCTGGCGGTGGTCCAACCTGTGGCTTTCCTCAAGTACAGACTCCGGAGGTACAGGGTGGTGTGTTCAACCACGGTCTGGCTGTTGTCACTTACTTATGCATGTTCTTCTATTCCTTTAATGGGTTATGAAGAAACCAAATATTTTGCGCTCCTTAGTTTGTATTGCCTTGGAGTGGCCATCATTTCTCTCTGCTGCCTCTTCATCCTGCGTGTGCTGAAGCAGCCTGGTCCAGGAGAGGTAGAGGGGGGCAGAGGGGGAGAGAAGAAACAGGGGACGACAGTCCCACATAAGAAGAGAGCTTTTGTGATCGTCTTATCCAACTTGGTGATCATCTTGGCGAGCTCTATCCGTGTGGTTGCTTGTCCCCATGTTAATGATCATTAACATCTTCAGTGTCCTGGTCTCACCCGTAACGCACCTCTATAGAGAGGGAAGTCTGCCATGTCAAAGAGGGCCAGAGACAGGTTAGACCTACAATAGTGGCACTAAAATAACAGGTTCATGTGACAACCTATCTCCAGGAGGCAATGGAGCTTTGTGTTAAATATGCGTTGAATGAAAAAAAAGTCAATATCGTGGTGCAGCATAAAGTCATACCACAGGTTCTCAACAGGATTGAGGTGTGGGCTATCACTAGGCCATTCCAAGACGACTTAAATGTTTCCCCTTAAAACTTCTTCAGGATCGGTTGGTCCCCGACGGGACGGTTTAGCTAACGTAGGCTAATGCGATTGGCATGAGGTTGTAAGTAACAGGAACATTTCCCAGGACATAGACATGTGTTATATGGGCAGAAAGCTTACATTTGTGTTAATCTAACTGCATTGTCCAATTTACTGTAGCTATTACAGTGAAATAATACAATGTTAGTTTTGAGACAAAGCAGCTTCCCCCCACTGTTTTGGTAATATGATTACATTTAGAGGCTTTAAAGTGGCAATCTGTGATTGCTACATTAATTCTTTGAAAAAGATTCTTGAAAAATATAACTTATAAATGCTCATGAGCTTTTTTCAACCGTTGTACACTACCAGAACCAAAAATGGGAGCTTTTTTACTAATGTGTTTGTATCAATATAATTGTAAACAAACACTGTAAGTTATTGTATGAATGGCAGATTCCACTTTTCACAACAACTAACAAGCAATATCTCACAAAATGCTTCACTCCACCAAAGAAAAACAGTAAAAACGATGTTCAGAATAAAAAATTACACATTCTTTATTGCCTTTGCCATGTCTACATATATTTAAACTACAGTTGCAGGCACTAAGGAGATACCTGTTATGGCTAGGCGTTCCCCTAGGGGAACTCCCCTAGGGGAATCCCCCCCCCCCCCCATTCAGCTGAACAGGTGGCATGGGAAATTCAAAACTATTTGTCAGATTTTTAAAAAGTTTTACTGCGAAAACACAACATATATTTATGTTAGACCACCACCAAATCCTCCCAAAAAACAGCCATTTTTCCCAGCCAAAGATAGAGTCACAAAAGCAGAATTAGAGATAAAATGAATCACTAACCTTTGATAATCTTCATCAGATGACACTCATATGACATCATGTTACACAATACATTTATGTTTTGTTTGATAATATGCATATTTACATCCACAAATCTCAGTTTACATTGACGCCACATTCAGAAATGCCTCCAAAATACCCGGGGTAATGCAACTGCTGTGTCAGATTTTTTTAAACGTTACCAAAATAGCCTACCATGCAATAATCTGAGACGTCGCTAAGACGTAAATATATTTCTCTGTCATGTTGGAGTCAACAGAAATACGAAATTACATCATAAATATTCCCTTACCTTTGATGATCTTTCATCAGAATGCAGTGCAAGGAGTCCTAGTTCCACAATAAATCGTTGTTTTATTCCATAATGTCCATTACTAGTGTCCAAATAGCTGCATTTGCTACCACTTTCAGCTCACGTGCCCAAAAGCTGACGCTGGTCCAGGCGAACTCGGACGAAAACTTCAAAAATATATATTCCAGGTCGAATAAACTGGTCAAACTAAGTAGAGAATCAATCTTCAGGATGTTATTTTCATATATATCCAATAACGTTCCAACCGGAGCATACGTTTTCATCTGCAGCCAAATGGAACGATTGTGATATCAACAGACAAATGCGCCACAGGGAAATTGCATTCTGCCAGGACAGTGACTAATTCCCCTCCCATTCGGTCAAAGTTCACTCCAGAGGCTCCATTCCACGTTCTACTGAATGAGGACATCTAGTGGAAGCTGTAGGAAGTGCTAACAGATCCATATTTTTGGGGGAAGAGAAGAGACCCGCATTCAGAATTTCACTTCCTGTTTGGAAGATTGCCTGCCCTATGAGTTCTGTTATAATCACAGACATAATTCAAACAGTTTTAAAAACTTTAGTGTTTTCTATCCAATAGTAATAATAATATGCATATATTAGCAATCTAGGACAGAGTAGGATGCAGTTCACTATGGGCACGCAATTCATCCAAAGTGAAAATACTGCCCCCTATCCCCAACAAGTTTTTAAGATTGCTGTACACCAGAGGAACCCATCCAACTTGAAGGAGCTCAAGCAGTTTTGCCTTGAAGAATGGGCAAAAATCCCAGTGGCTAGATGTGCCAAGCTTATAGAGACATATCCCAAGAGACTTGCAACTGTACTTGCTGCAAACGGTGGCTCTACACAGTATTGATTTTGGGGGAGTGAATAGTTGTGCACGCTAAGTTTTCAGTTTTTTTGTCTAATTTCTGAGCTAAATGGTAGAGCTGCCACTTTCAAGAAGCGGGCCACTACTCCGGAAGCTTATAAGAAATCTATGCCCTGCGATGAACCATCAAACAGGCAAAGCATCAATACAGGACTAGGATTGAATTGTACTACACCAGCTCCGACGCTTGTCGGATGTGGCAGGGTTTGCAAACTATTACAGACTGCAAGGGATGCTCAGCCGCGAGCTGCCCAGTAACACGAGCCTACCAGACAAGCTAAATTACTTATATGCTCGCTTCGAGGCAAGAAACACTGACGCATGCATGAGCGCATCAGCTGTTTCAGACATCTGTGTGATCATGCTCTCCGTAGCCTTATTTGAGTAAGACCTTTAAACAGGTCAACATTCACAAGGCCACAGGGCCAGACGGATTACCAGGATGTTTACTCTGAGCATGTGCTGGCAAGTGTCTTTATTGACATTTTCAACCTGTCTTTAATACCAACATGTTTCAAACAGACCACCATAGTCCATGTGCCCAAGAACACTAAGGTAGCCTGCCTAAAATGCTACTGACCCAAAGCACTCACTGTAGCCATGATGTGTTTGAAAGGCTGGTCATGGCTCAAATCAACACCATCATCCCAGAAACCCTAGACCTACTCCAATTTGCATATGTCCCAACAGATCCACAGATGATTCAATCTCTATTGCACTCCACACTGTCCTTTAATTCCTGGCCAAAAGGAACACATGTGTGAGAATGCTATCCATTGACGAC
Organism: Oncorhynchus mykiss; assembly: GCF_057628025.1. NCBI lineage: Eukaryota > Metazoa > Chordata > Actinopteri > Salmoniformes > Salmonidae > Oncorhynchus > Oncorhynchus mykiss. The sequence continues at coordinate 75,538,134 of NC_143031.1, forward strand.
AGCTCAGCGTTCAACACCATTGTGCCCTCAAAGCTCACCACTAAGCTAAGAACTTTGCGTCAAAACACCTCCCTCTGCAACTGGATCCTGCACTTCCTGACAGGCCTCCCCCAGGTGGTAAGGGTAGGTAACAACATATCTGCCACGCTGATCTACAACACGGAGGCCCCTCAGGGGTGTGTGCTCAGTCCCCTCCTCTACTCTCTGTTTACTCATGACTGCATGGCCAGGCACGACTCCAACACCGTCATTAAGTTTGCCGATGACACAACAGTGGCAGGCCTGATCATCAACAGTGATGAGACCTATAGGGAGGAGGTCAGAGACCTGGCAGTGTGGTGCAAGCACAACAACCTCTCCCTCAACGTGAGCAAGATGAAAGAGCTGATTGTGAACTACAGGAAATGGAGGGCCCCCATTCACATTGTTGGTGTTGTCGTGGAGCGGGTTGAGAGTTCCAAGACAGTCGTGAAGAGGGCACAACAACACCCTTTCCCCCTCAGGAGACTGAAAATATTTGGCATGTGTTCCCAGATCCTCAAAAAGTTCTACAGCTGCACCATTGAGAGCATCCTGACCTGTTGCATCACCGCCTGGTATTGCAACCGCTCGGCATCTGACCATAAAGGCGCTACAGAGGGTAGTGCATCACTGGGGCCAAGATTCCTGCCATCCAGGATCTATATACTAGGCGGTGTCAGGGGAAGGCCCAAAATATTGTCAAAGACTCCAGTAGCCAAAGGGATAGACTGTTAGTCAAGTCTAGGTCCAAAAGGCTCCTTAACAGCTTCTACCACCTAGCCATAAGACTGCTGAACAATTAATCAAATGGCCACCCAGACTATTTACAATGCTGCTACTCACTGTTTATTATCAATGCATAGTCACTTTACCGCTACCTACACGTACAAATTACCTCGACTAACCTGTACCCCCACACATTGACTCGGTACCGGTACCCCCTGTATATAGTATTGTTATTGTTATTTTATTGTGTTACTTTATTTAGTAAATATTTTCTTAACTCTATTTCATGAACTGCATTTTTGGTTAAGGGCTTGCAATTATTTCACGGTAATGTCTGTCGTGTTTGGCGTACGTGACAAATCAAATTTGATTTGATTATCTTTGCAAAGGAGAAATGCTAACTAACAGGGATGTAAAAAAAAATGTGTTCACAAAATTTGAGAGAAATAAGCTTCTTGTGTGTATGGAAAATGTCTGGGATATTTTATATTAGCTCAAAAAACAAGGGACCAACACTTTACATGTTGCCTTTATATTTTGTTCATTATAGAACCAATATACTGTATATACAAGAAAATCCATACTTTCTCATCTTTTGGTTGCTAGAAAGTCATTCGTTCGATTAGTTCGCTATTTATGGACGCAACCTAGTCGTTCGTTCTTTATGTTCCGTTGCAATGCTCACTGACAATGTTCTTATCCCTTGCTTACTAGCTAGCCAGGTAGTTACAGCTAACACAGTCACAACCTCTGCAGCCAGATTAACAGCAAAGTAAATGTTTTCAAATGACATTCATTTGTTTACATCCATAACAATATGCTGATAATGCCCTCTTTTCCCTGGTATAGCTGGAGAAATGTGTTTTCTCATCAGGACACAAGTCAACACTGACTGTTGAATATGAGGAGATCACGTAGCATGTCAAACACTCAAATGTTGGCTTACATGCAAATAGCCAATGAAAACAGGCAGCTCCAGATGTTCTTCGAAGCTAATTGGTGTTTCCAGTATGACATATCTAAGTTTGCATGTTTCCTAATGTTGATACAATTAGCCAAGACATGTGCTTTCATCACTGAAGTGGAATACATATTTGATGACATGCTGTAGTCATCAGTGACAGACATACAGGGAGCTGAACTGTTGAATCAATCAGTTTTTCTTTATTCCACACATCCTATAAAGCATACAGCAATACATTTCAACATAGAACATCACTCAAAAGCAGAGAAGCAATTGCTATTCCAACCTGGACTGTATATCCCTCCCTTTAGTATGATATGATATGTTTTGCATGGTATTAATTCATTTGTTGATGTCCATCATCCATTTCGTGTGTTATGAATTACAATTCATATGATATGTTACAAATTCGAATTCAAAAAATATTTGATGATATGTTAAGAATTGTAGTTAGCTAGGTGGCTTACATTAGCTAGTAGCTAATATAGCTAAATGTTAGCTAGGCAAAGGGTGAGCGGTTAGGGTTAAGATGCGGGTTAAGGTTAGGAATGGTTAGCTAAAATGCCAAGTAGTTGCAAAATATATTAGCTAAAATGCTAAAGTTGTCTGTGATGAGATTTGATCACGCAACCTTCGGGTCATGTTAAGGTTAAGGTTAGGTTTAGGGGTTAAGGTTAGGTTTAAGGTTTGGAGTAGGGTTAAGGGTTAAAGGTTAGGGGAAGGGACAGCTAACAATCTAACTAGATGCAAAGTAGCAAAAAAGTATTAAGAATTTCCAAAATTCCTAATAAAATAAAATAATCTGTGATGAGATTTGAATAAGCATAACCTTTGGCTTGTTAAACATTTGCATTATACAGCTAGCCGACCACCCTCCGTTTGTTTTTGCCTTAAGTATCCTTCTGTCTTACGTAACTAAACCAAGCTTAATATATCATACTAATTTGAGTGCCCCTTATTTACTTTTACTATGGTATCTCTAGTCGAAACCAGGCTGGCTATACAGCATTTAATACAAGTTAAAAGATGACTTTGCCAAGTTAATATTGTAGTATATATTTTTCTGTGGTTACATTTTTTTGAAGCAAACCAAACCGTTAGTAATAGATTGGAATTTTGAGAATGAGGTGATAGCAAAATCATTAAAAAAATATCAGTAATTTCACTTACATTAACAGCTATACAATGACAAGTAAAATCACAATTTCACATACAACAAATGACCCTTTTACTCCCCCGCCCCCAGACACTCACACTGTTTAGTTGAACCATAAACCATGTATTGATACTAATACTAATGTATTGACATTTGAATTGACGTGCATCTGCCATTAAAATAGCCAATTTTAAACAGATAGGTCGGGAGACCCTTTTTCTACATCCCGAGAGTCAGGTGAAGTCGAGAATACCATGTTCATGTATCTGTGCCCAATATGAAGGAAGTTAAAGGTAGTATTGCAATCCCATGCTAAATAGCTTAGCACAAATACTGGATGTATTCAGGTACAGCAAGCAAGCTAGCTACATCTAACTTCATACTGGACGCAGATACATGAAAATGGAATTCATGAGTTCATCTAATTCTCGATAAGTAAAAAAAAATCGCATAGTATCTATTTAACATCAGGGGTCTATGTTTTTATTGTGTGTACAGTGTCTTGGGTAAGAATGTTGAATTACGATGACAACTTTAGCCAAGTCTCATGCACAGTCAATCCCCCTACATTTGAATATCATTATGTAATCTAGTGACAGACAAGTTCAAAGTAGAACGACTATGTGAAGAATACAATCTATGACTTAATGCTGAAGCTAAATGAATATGCCTAATCCCCTATCTAGCCACCCCGTCCAAATATGAATTGTAAAATGAGTTAAAGGAACCAACATTCAATATGAAAACAAGAAAAACAAGTGATGCAGCTTTAACAAGTGATGCAGTTAACAACAATATGCACTGTCTCACAAAATGCTATTGCCACAAGCCACCCGCAAAAAAGTCTTGATAATTATTCAAATAAAAAATGACACCAATAATTATACGCCTATGCCGTGTCTACATATGTTTAAACTACAGTTGCAGGCACTAAGAAGTTAGACTGCACCGCGAATTTGACAAAACTATTTTAATTAAATGTGTATTTAATACGACACATTATCGTCAACTAGCATTAGTTTGTAACAAAAACCTGAACATTAGTGCCCCCGTCTAACGTGTCTCTGGCCCTCTTCTGCATGGTAGCCTTCCCTCTCTGTAGAGGTGCAGCAGGGGTGAGACCAGGACACTGAAAATGTTAACAATCAGCAAGATGGGGATGAAATTGCAGTTTTGAAACACATGGGATGAATGCGTGGCGTAACCAACAACCACCGGGATGGAGCTCGTCAAGATGATCACCAGGTTGGTTAAGACGATCCCAAAAGCTCTCATCTTATGTGGGTCTGTCGTCCCCTGTTTCTTCTCTCCCCCTCTGCCCCCCTCTTCCTCTCCTGGACCAGGCTGCTTCAGCACACGCAGGATAAAGAAGCAGCAGAGAGAAATGATGGCCACCCCAAGGCAATAGACTATGATGACCACGTAAGCTGCTGATTCTTCATCATCGAATTGAGGACATCCAAAAGCGAGCGACAGCACCCAGACCATGGTTGAACACACCACCCTGTACCTCCGCAGTCTGTACTTGAGGAAAGCCACAGGTTGGGCCACCGCCAGGTAGTGCTCCACACAGATGCAGCTCTGGAGCAGGGGCCTGCAGGTCCAGGCGAGGTAATACAGGATGCGAAGAACCTTCCGAAACATGAGATTCTTGCTGAGAAGATAGCAGATCACCTCTAGTAGACCCTGGACACAAAACACCAGCTCCACTGCAAAAAGGTTCGTAGGGAAGATCTGTGTGGATTTAAAACCTCCAGAGAGACTTCCACTCAGAGAGAGCCAGAGGCACCATAACAGAGCTGGGGTTCCCAGGAGGAAGCACAGGGCCTGGGCAGCATGGAAAAGTACTGGCACAACGTAGCCCTGGTCCAAGCAAACATCCCATGTGTCAAGGTAAGTGTGGTTTCCTGAAGAGTCATTCATCCTTGTAGGACACTATAAACGACCCCACTGAGATATGAGAAAGGGGAGATTTCACAATTCATGAGATTATGCTTTAATATATTGAACGCAAAATATTGATGAAATGTACTGATGCAGACACACATTAAAATAATTAGATATACGTAGCTCTACTGTTATTTCAGTTGAAACATTGTACATTTTCTCAGAAACTCTGAATAAACACATGAAATGTAAAACAGTTAGCCAAAGATCACATACACAATGATGTTCAAATGTAAAATAACCTACCCTGGTTGTTTCGGTAACTCGGATCTTGCTTCGTAGTTCTTTCTCCAGCAGAAGGCTGAGATCAACCCGATGGTACAACACCTACATGTATGAGTGGCTTTAGCCAAAGCTCTCTGTCCTGTGTTCTTCCTAACAAGTCACGTGTTGTGTTATTTACATACACACCCATGTGGGCATTGATGAATTGAGCATTATTGTATGATTTGTTTACAGCAGGTCATTTTATTTGACTAAAAATCCTATCAAAACATGGAAATACTGAACAAAGCACAGATTTAAAAAAAATTATATGCGGCATGCATGCTCATGCAATGAATCACACACACACACACACACACACACACACACACACACACACACACACACACACACACACACACACACACACACACACACACACACACACACACACACAAACATAAACACAAAGAAATGCAATTTCAACTTCCTCAGGGATTTGCATTTTTGGCACAAACAGAAATGGAACCATCATCAATCATATCTCTCAGGACTTGTCTGTCCCAGCCACAGGTTAGCCCAGCCAGCTGCAAGGGCTGACTCTTTCACCTTACATAATCATATCATGTGGACTTCAAAAATACACACTATTCGTCTGTTGTTCGGTTTCTGGATCTCTCTTTAATTGCATCGTGCCTACAGTATAGGCTTGTACTTACAGGTTAACCATGTGATATATTCATGTGAAAAAAAAATACAATCTATGTTTAAACACACATTTTTTAAACAAGTGAAACCTTTTTTTATTTATGTATTTATCATGATCTAAAATAGTAACATATGCTATAACGTGAGTTATATTACCATATTGACAGTCAATATGTGAAATGTGTACTTAGTATTAATACTATGGTACTATATTGTAATTCAGTAATAAATTAATATTATGTAGTCTGCCTCCTAAACAGAGGCTTTTACAACAGCTGAAAGGCAATGTTGACTATTATGCAAATAGCCAATGAAAACATCATGCAGGTCCCAATGTTCATTTAAAGTAATGATTTTTTTCCCCAATTGTCCCTGTCTGCGTTCGTTTCATAATGGTAATGCAATTCACCAAGACAGGTGCATTCATCACTGAAGGGGGATACATATTTGATGACATGCTGTAATCTTAAGTGACAGACAGACATGGACGGACCTGAACTGTTGAATCAATCAGATTTGGTTTATTCCCACACTTATTTTAAAACATACAGCAATACAGGTACAAAAGTATCTATATCCACAGTAAAACGAGTCCTATATCGGCATAACCTGTAAGGCCGCACAGCACGGAAGAAGCCACTGCTCCAAAACTGCTATAAAAAAGTCAGACTACGGTTTACAACTGCACATGGGGACGAAGAGAAATATCCTCTCGTCTGATGAAACAGAAATAGAGCTGTTTGGCCATAATGACCGTTGTTATGTTTGGAGGAAAAAGGGGGATGCTTGCAAGCCAAAGATCACCATCCCAACCGTGAAGCATGGGGATGGCAGCATCATGTTGTGGGGGTGCTTTGCTGCAGGAGGGACTGGTGCACTTCACAAAATAGATGGCATCATAATGGAGGAATATTGTGTGGATATATTGAAGCAACATGTCAAGACATCAGTCAGGAAGTTAACCTCACTAGGGTAGGGGGCATTATTTTCACCTCCGGATGAAAGCTTGCCCAAAGTAAACTGCCTGCTACTCATGCCCAGACACTCAAAAGTTTCCAAAACAGTTAAAATAATGCCTGTGATTATAACAGAACTGATATGGCAGGCGAAAACCTGAGGAAAATCCATCCAGGAAGTGCCATTATTTTGAAAAGGCTATTTTTCCTGTTTGCAGTGGAGCTGGTGTTCTGTGTTGAGTGTTTTCTTGAGGTGATCAGCTATCTATTCATCCGGAAGGCTACAATGTTACGTCAGGCTGTATATTTCCTATATTACCTCTCCTGGACCTGCTGGCCCCTGCTCCAGAGCTGCATCTGTGTGGAGCGCTGCCTGGCAGTGGCCCAACCTGTGACTTTCCTCAAGTACAGGCTGAGGAGCTACAGGATGGTTTGTTCAACTGTGGTCTGGCGGTTGTCGCTCACTTATTCATGTTTTATCCCTTTATTGGGTTATGAAGAAATCTCAGATCATTAGTGCCTTGGGGTGGCCGTCATTTCTCTCTGCTGCTTCTTCATCCTGCGTGTGCTGAAGCAGCCTTGTCCAGGAGATGTAGAGGGGGACAGCGGGGGAGAGAAGAAACAGGGGACAACAGACCCACATAAGATGAGAGCATTTGGGATTGTCTTAACCAACCTGGTGATCAACTTGGTGAGCTCCATCCCAGTTGTCGTTGGTTACGCCACCCTGTCATCCAGTGTTGACAATACTAGCAATGTCTTCCACATGTTGCTGTTTTTTAATATCATTACTGTTATGGTCTCACCCTGATGCACCTCCACAGAGAGGGACGACGTCCATGCCGAAGGAGGCCAGAGACACGTTAGACTTAAAGTTACGGGCACTAAAATAACTTCTTCTTTTTTTTTTACAAACTTTCTCTAGGAGACGATAGAGCATTGTGTTATGCAAACATTGAAACACAACATATTCTGTCAATACCGCAGATCTGGAAAACTTCATTGCCTGTAACTACAGTTTAAATATTTTTGGAAACACGAAAGGTGTTGAAGAATTTGTGTCATTTTTTACTTGATCAATTGTATAAATTTGGTGGTATGTTCCAAAAGTTTTTTGTGAAATACATTACTCTAGCATCAGAGTTGTTGTTAAAACGGCAATACACAATTCAAACAATAACATTGCGGATTCGCATCCACTGTTTTGGTATACTGTTAAGGGATGGGGAGAAACTCGCAAATGTTCAGGCTTAATAACAGTGTTTGTTTACATGTCTGCTGCTTACAAACAAGGGAGTTAAAGCTCTTATATTGAGATCTGATAGGGTACGGCAGTTGATCTAAGGTCATGAGGCAATTATAAGTTATATTCTTTAAGAATCAAATGGGAATATATCATCAATTCCGATTCCTGGACATTTAATTGTCCAGAAACGCTCCAACTGTTACCTGCTGCCCTGTAGAGTTATCATTTAGTATTAGCAGGTTAAGTTGAGGCGAGGCGTTCCCCTCAGAACTCCACCCCCCCCCCCCCCCCCCCGTTCAGCTGAAAAGGTGGCACAGGGAATGCAAAAATATTCTTAGAAATATTTAACCTCCACACATTAACAAGTCCAATACCTCAAATGAAAGATAAACACCTTGTTCATCTACCCAGCGTTTCAGATTTTTTAAATGTTTTACGCCGAAAACACAACATATATTTATGTTAGACCACCACCAAAACAAAGAAAAAAACGTTGCCATTTTGTACCACAAAAGATAAAATGACAAAAGCAGGATTAAAAGAAAAATCATTCACTAACCTCTTGAAAATCTTCATCAGATGACAGTCATATGACATGTTACACAGTACATTTATGTTTTGTTTGATAATATGCATTTTATATCCATAAATCTCAGTTTACATTGACGCCATGTTCAGAAAATGCTCCAAAATGTCCGGAGGAATTATAGAAAGCTACGCCAGATAACAGAAATACTCATTATAAACTTTGACTAAAGATACATGTTCAACATATAATTAAAAAGATACACTGGTTATTAATGCAAACGCTGTGTCACATTTTTGTTTTACGTTACGGAAAAAGCAGAACATTGGAATATTCTGAGACGGCGCTCAGACGTAACAATATTTCTCCGCTATGTTTGAGTCAACAGAAATACAAAATTACAACATAAATATTCCCTTACCTTTGATGGTCTTCGATCAGAATGTAGTGGAAGGAGTCCTACTTCAACAATACATTGTTTTGTTTCATAATGTTCAATTCTAGTGTCCATGTAGCAGCATTTGCTATCACTTTCAGCTCAAATGCCCAAAAAATGACTTCTGGTCCAGGAAAATTTTGCATCAAAACTTCCAAATTACATATTACAGGTCGACGAAACTGGTCAAACTAAGTGCAGAATCAATCTTCAGGATGTTTTAATCATACAGATCGAATAGCATTCCAACCGGATCATCCTAGTTTATCTAGGGCTGATTGGAACAGAGGAAGCACTCCGACGCATACGCGCCTTCAAGCACATTAATCTTTTGCGACACTCTTGCACTTTCTTTCCCATTAGGTCAAAGTTCACAGCAAATGCTCCATTACACTTTCTACTGAATGAGGACATCTAGTGGAAGACATAGGAAGTGTTTCCAGATCCATAACTTGTTGGGAAGGGAGGGGGCGATGACGTCAAATTTGCCCCAACTTTCAGGATTTCAAAACTAGTTTGCAAGATTGCCTGCCCTGTGAGTTCTGTTATAATCACAGACATAATTCAAACGGTTTTAGAAACTTTAGAGTTTTTTCTATCCAATATTAATAATATGCATATAATATGCATATATTAGCAATTTAGGACAGATTTTGATGCAGTTCACTATGGGCACGCAATTCATCCAAAGGGGAAATACTGCCCCCTATCTCTAACAGGTATGGATTTTTCTTCATATGATTTCATTTCAATTTAGGTCCTTGTCTGTCACTAAGATTAGGTCATATTATTCAAGTTTATGTGGACTGAGTGAGCTTTAGACTTGACTAACGGCGTAATCGTTACACTTCATTCGATCCAAGATACTGCACACTCCTAGAAAGTCATTAGTCTCTCTAAACTGGAGTGGAAAAAATATGTTAAAATGGATAGTTCAGGAGTCTGGCATTGAGGCCTTTAATCTACTTCCTGAGAGTCAGATAACATTTTGGATACCATTGTTATGTACCTGCGCCAATTATGGAGGAAGTTAGAGGTAGATAGATTGCTAGCTGTACCCGAAGCAATCCAGTATTTGTGTTAAGCTAGATAATATTGGCCCTCAAAACTGCCTCTAACTTCCTTCATATTGGACGCAGACAGATACAAATGATAACCACAAGTTAATCTGACTCACGGCAAGAAGAAACACTTTCCCTTTGACATTGGATATTTTAATGGCAGATGCATGTCATTTCAAATGTCAATACATTAGTATAAAATAGTAACCACAGCAATTATTATGATTCGTGCTTCTGGGTTTGCCCACCTGTCTGCCAGCCTACTGGGAACAGAGGTGTTCAACTGCTTCCTGGGTATGGTCACTAACACCTGGTACCTGTGGCTGGTGGCGGGCTGCCCTTCGGTCCAAGTGAACCAGGACAACTTCACCATCAACCAGTCTATCACAGAGCTTTAATACTGTGTCACTGTGTATTTTAGTTGTCAATGTATTAGACATTTGAGGATGTTGAAATGTCGAGTATGAAACGATGCTGGAATAGTGGAGGCAGCTCCTGTTTTCTTTGCGACTTGCGGTCTCTCTGTGGTTTTAAATCCATAGTTTAGTGTTCCGAAAAAGTTCGAAACATTAACTTGCTTGACTATGCTGAATGTCATGTAACAAATTGTCTGTTACTGTATTTGATCCATTGCATTTGTAAGTAATCAGACCCCTTTACTTTTTTGTTACGTTACAGCCTTAATCTAAAATGTATCATCCCTATCATCAATCTACACACAATGCCCCATATTGACAAGTGAATAACAGGTTTTTAGAAATGTTTGAAAATGTATAAAAGATCATAACATTTACATTTGTATTCAGACCCTTTGCTCAGTAATTTGTTGAAGCACCTTTGGCAGCGATTACAGCCTTGTGTCTTCTTTGATATGATGTTACAAGCTTGGCACACCTGTATTTGGGGAGTTTCTCCCATTCTTCTCTGGTGATCCTTTCAAGCTCTGTCAGGTTGGATGGGGAGCATCGCTGCACAGCTATTTTCAGGTCTCTCCAGAGATGTTCGATCGGGTTCAAGTCTGGGATCTAGCTGGGCCGTTCAAGGACATTCAGAGACTTGTCCCAAAGCCACTCCTACGTTGTCTTGGATCTGTGCTTATGGAAGTTGTCATGTTGCAAGGTGAGTCTTCACCCCAGTCTGAGGTGCTGACTGCTTTGGAGAAGGTTTTTATCAAGGATCTCCCTGTACTTTGCTTTGTTCATCTTTCCCTCAATCCTGACTATTCTCCCAGTCCCTGCTGTTGAAAAACATCCCCTCAGCATGATGCTGCCACCACCATGCTTGACAGCAGGGATGGATTTCCTCCAAATCAAATTTATTTCTATAGCCCTTCGTACATCAGCTGATATCTCAAAGTGCTGTACAGAAACCCAGCCTAAAACCCCAAACAGCAAGCAATGCAGGTGTAGAAGCACAGTGGCTCGGAAAAACTCCCTAAAAAGGCCAAAACCTAGGAAGAAACCTAGAGAGGAACCAGGCTATGAGGGGTGGCCAGTCCTCTTCTGGCTGTGCCAGGTGGAGATTATAACAGAACATGGCCAAGATGTTCAAATGTTCATTAATGACCAGCATGGTCAAATAATAATAATCACAGTGTTTGTCCAGATGTGATTCTTGGCATTCAGGCCAAATATTTCAATCTTGGTTTCATTAGACCACAGAATATTGTTTCTCATGGTGTTCGAGTCGTTTTCCCTGACCAAGGCCCTTTTCCCCCGAATGTGGCCAGCTCTAGGAATAGTCTTGGTGGTTCCAAATGTCATGCATTTAAGAATGATGGAGGCCACTGTGTTCTTTGGGAGCTTCAATGCTGCAAAATGTTTTTGGTACCCTTCTCCAGGTCTCTGCCTCTACACAATCCTGTCTCTGACCGGAGAATTCCTTCGATCTCATAGCTGTTTTTTTTTGCTCTGACATGCACTGTCAACTGAGTGACCTTAAATAGACAGGTGTGTGCTTGACTATATAATTCAATCAATTGAATTTACCACAGGTGGACTCCAATCAAGTTGTAGAAACATCTCAAGGATTATTGATGGTAACAAGATGGACTTGTATGGTCTCATAGCCAAGGGTCTGAATACTTATGTAAATGAGCTATTTCAGATTTTTATGTTTTTGAAATTTGCAAAAAAAATCTAATATCTGTTTTTGCTTTGTCATTTTGGAGTATTGTTTGTAGATTGGTGAGGGGAAAAAAACAATGTAATCAATTTTAGAATAAAGCTGCAATGTAACAAATTGTGGAAAAAGTCAATGGATGCTCTGAACATGCCCTGCTGAAAGACCCTATGTGGAAAAGTGGTTGGAGTTTGTCGTTCCTCAAGTCTTTACCAGTAACGCTAGCTGGTGTGCAACGACCGGTAATTTGAAGTATAACCACTAGATACTGGAATGTAATAACATGTTTGGTATACAATAACTTAGAAAATGATGTTAGATAAAGAATTGCTGATTATGCAGGTAGTTTGATCGTTTGAAAAAGTGAGTCAGGCTTGCTAAAGTTAGCTAGCAAGCCCAGGCTAGCTATCATTTTAGCTAATGTTAACTTAGCTAGCTACCTCATACAACTTAGTTAGGTCGTTGCTCATAGACGTTTTTAAATTTTTTATTTCATACTTCTGGTAATGTGTAACGGTTTTCTTCTGTTGAAGGAGAGGCGGACCAAAATGCAACATGTTTAGTTTTGTACATCTTTAATAAAGACGAAAATACAACAATCTACAAAACAAGAAACGTGAAAAAACCAAAACAGTCCTATCTGGTGCCACAAACACAAAGACAGGAACAATCACCCACAAAACCCAACACAAAACAGGCTACCTAAATATGGTTCCCAATCAGAGACAATGACTAACACCTGCCACTGATTGAGAACCATATCAGGCCAAACATAGAAATAGACAAACCAGACACACAACATAGAATGCCCACCCAGCTCACGTCCTGTCCAACGCTAAAACAAGGAAAACACACACGAACGAAGGTCTGAACGTGACGAAATGTAACTTTATAATTCGCTAAAATATTAGCGAAGCGAAGTTTGCTAACGTTAGCCTACGACAGATTTGCAGGGTAGTTCGTATCTCATAAAAGTGTATTCTTTATTGTCTAACGTACGCTAACCCCATTCCATACAAATGTGCTCAACCGTTTCATCCAAACGAGGCAGCAAAGAAACGAATGGGACTGTAGCGATATCAAAATCTGGGGTGTGAACTGCATTTCTATTCAAACGTTGATTCAAACGTCTATTCAAACGTTTTTTTTTTGTAGATCTATGGTATTTTTGTAAGTCTAGGGTATTGTAGGTCTATGGTGGCCTGAATTGGTTCCCAAACAGAGGCAGCTGTTTATTGTTGTTTCTGATTGAGGATCCTATTTAGGTTGCCATTTGCCATTTAGGTTTTTGTGGGTTATTGTCTATGTGTAGTTGCATGTCAGCACTAAATGTTTATAGCTTCACGTTAATTTTGTTGTTTTGTTAGTTTGTTTAAGTGTTGTATTTAAGTGTATGTATTCCAATCACGCTGCACCTTGGTCTCCTCATTATGACGAACGTGACAAGACCTGACCGAGCTCATTGCATTCTTGCATCCTGCGGAGATGGGTATCATGAAGGTCTTGTCATTGATTTTGTTGGAAAGGGGAGAAATTGTGCTTTACAATGGTACTGATATAACACTTGATTTGGAAGAATTATGTTTTTTGGGCGCTAAAATAAGGTATATTGTACGGACCAGAGCAATGTACAGAAGTTAAGTAGTTTACATTGTACAGTAACAGCTACACCGGCCTGAATCTAATCCAAAAATTAGATTTTTTGTCTTCATTTACTATTAGGTTTAGGCATGTGGTTAGCAGTGTGGTTAAGGTTAGGGTTGAAGTTAGGGTTAGGTTTAAAATAACATTTTAAGAAGATATATTGTAGAAATGGGTGGGCTTTATGATTTTGACTGTGGTTACAAAAAATAGCTTGACCTGAGTTACAGCCCTGATGACACAGACAGCTTTCTTGACAACGTTAATGTGTGTTATGTGAAAAGTTGTATTGAAAAATACAGTGTTTGATAAACTAGTAGGTTAATTACCCAACCAAGCAGATACAAATAATAATGTTGGTTGTGAAGTGCATTATCAAAAAGCTTTGCCCTTTCTTCATAACAAAATGCTATTTATCACTTGGCTGTCTATTGTATCACCCTGTCACAGGCCCTCCCAGTGAACACCAACTCATAAGATGAGGAAGTACATGGTTTATGAGAATTGACTGCTGCAGTTTTTAAAATCAAATCAAATTGTATTGGTCACATACACGTGGTTAGCCAGCCGATGTTATTGCGGTTATAGCGAAATGCTTGTGCTTCTAGCTCCGACAGTACAGTAATATCTAACATGCAATCTCTAACAAATTACACAACATATACCCAATACATTCAAATCTAAGTATGAATGAATTAAGACTATATACATATGGATGAGTGATTTCAGAGCAGAACAGACTACAGTAGAATAGTATAGAAAAACAGTATGTACATATGAGATGAGCAATTCAAGATATGTAAGCATTATTAAGTGAATGAGATGCCGTAGAATAGTATAGAAAACAGTATATACAGTACGCATGAAATGAGTAATGCCAGAAATGTAAACATTAAATGACTAAGATACCATAGAATAGTGTAGAATACAGTATATACATATGAGACGAGTAATGCCAGATATGTAAACATTATTAAAGTGACTGGTGTTCCATTTTTTAAAGTGGCCAGTGATTCCTAGTCTATGCCTATAAGCAGCAGCCTCTAATATGCTAGTAATGGCTGTTTAACAGTCTGATGGCCTTGAGATAGGATCTGTTTTTCAGTCTCTCGGTCCCAGCTTTAATGCACCTGTACTGACCTCGTCTTCTGGATGATAAAGGGGTGAACAGGCAGTGGCTCGGGTGGTTGATGTCCTTGATTATCTTTTTGGCCTTCCTGTGACATTGGGTGCGATAGGTGTCCTGGTAGTTTGCCCCCGGTAATGCGTTGGGAAGACCGTACCACCCTCTAGAGAGCCTTGCGGTTGCCGGCGGAGCAGTTGCCGTACCAGGCGGTGATGCAGCCTGACAGAATGCTTTCAATTGCACATCTGTACAAGTTAATGAGGGTTTTAGGAGACAAGCTACATTTATTTAGCCTCCTGAGGTGGAAGTGGCACTTTACCACACTGTCTGTGTGGGTGGTCCATTTCAGTTTGTCAGTGATGTGTACGCCAAGGAACTTGAAGCTTTCCACCTTCTCCACTACTGTCCCGTCAATGTAGATAGGGGGGTGCACCCTCTGCTGTTTCCTGAAGTCCATGATCATCTCCTTTGCTGACGTTGAGTGAAAAGTTGTTTTCCAGGCACCAAACTCCCAGAGTCCTCACCTCCTCCCTGTAGGGTGTCTCAACATCATTGGTAATCAAGCCTACTACTGCTTGGCCATCAGTCATGGGTGAACAGGGAGCACAGGAGGGGGCTGAGCACGCACCCTAGTGGGGCCCCAGTGTTGAGGATCAGCGGAGTGGAGGTGACGTTTCATACCTTCACCACCTGGGGGTGGCCCATCAAGGAAGTCCAGGACCCAGTTGCACAGGGCGAGGTTCAGACCCAGGGCCTCGAGCTTAATGATGAGCTTGGAGGGTACTATAGTGTTGAATGCTGAGCTATAGTCAATAAACAGCATTCTACATAGGGATTCATTGAATAGTACGAAGCACGGGCATTCCTGTTTGAGTTTCTACCTACAGGACTGGAGGACTAAGATGGAGTTGTGGTCAGATTTTGAATTGCAATGGTTGAGAGTCTTAGTAGCATGAATAGGACAGTAAAAATGTTGATAGAATTTCGGCAGCCTGGTCCTCAGATTTGCTTTGTTAAAATCCCCAGCTACAATAAATGCACCCTCAGGATATTGTGTGTGGTTTTTAGTTTGAGTAAAGTCCAGTGAAGAGCTTTGAGGGCCGTCGAGGTTTCGGCTTGAGATGGGATGTAAACTTGGGAGATAATTTGATCTACATTTAATTGTGAGTTATTCTAGGACAGGGAGGACACTTGAATCAGGTCAGTGACGGTTGACCTGGTCAAAGGTCAAAACAGTTTAGTATTTTTTCCAATTCACCTTCAAAACCAAGCCTGGTGGAACCAGCCTGATTGTTCCTTTTCATATCATTATATCTGAAGTGAAATAAAAAGATGTCTGCAGCCTTCAGGTTGGTTCCATCATGCTAATCTTATCCATTTATAATGTAATCAGTGCTCAGTGTCTGTTTGTGTGAGACCCATCAGTATCTTAGAGAAGGTGCCAGGAGCTTGATATAAGCTGCCAAGCCTATCAATGTGGTACTGGCAAAGACTTTACCTCTAGCTTCACTTCATGCCTGTTCACCAATGGTCGTCAAAGAGGAGACCAGCAATAGGTAGGTGTTGTTTGACCTGTTCAACATAGGATAGTTGAAATCTGACAAAAAATATATACTAACTGCCATTGGTAATAGAACAGTGACTGTGTTCACATATGCAACTATGGAGCCAGCACTTGGAGACTTGCAAGATGATGTGATGGAGTCCTGACTAACAGACAGGCTTGATACTGACAGCAGATATGTCCAGTATTTGCATCACCCCTTTCATTCCATGTGTCACTGATTAACTCTGCCAATTTCTAGAAATGGAGAGGACATGAGATACTTTTACCAGATATCAGCCTAGTTCATTTGATGAGGAGACCATATTTGGGTAGGTTTGATCTGACTTATTATTATTTTTGGACTCTGCTGGTCATCTATGAACGTTTGAACATCTTGGCCATGTACTGTTATAATCTCAACTCAGTACAGGCGGAAGAGGACTGACCAACTCTTATAGCCTGGTTCCTTTCTAGGTTAATTCCAAGGTTTCTGCCTTTCTAGGGAGTTTATCCTAGCCACCATGCTTCTACATCTGCATTGGAGTTTTAGGCTGTGTCACGCCCTGACCTTTATTCTCTATTTTGGTTTAGGTCAGGGTGTGACTAGGGTGGGCATTCTAATTTCTTTATTTCTATGTTGGCCTGGTATGGTTCCCAATCAGAGGCAGCTGTCTATCGTTGTCTATCGGGATCATACTTAGGCAGCTTTTTCCCACCTGTTGGTTGTGGGATCTTGTTTTTGTATAGTTGCCTTGAGCACTGCATAGCTTCACGTTCGTTTGGTTCTTTATTGTTTTTTGCCGGTTCACGTAATAAAGATGATAAACCCAAACCACACTGCATTGTGGTCCGATTCTTACAACCATGTTTGTGACAGGCTGGGCTGCTGTGTAGCACTTTTTAGGCAAAACTTATAGCCTGGTTCCTTTCTAGGTTAATTCCTAGGTTTCTGCCTTTCTACGGAGTTTATCCTAGCCACCGTTTTAGGCTGTGGTTTTGGTTTAGGACGGGTGTGACTAGGGTGGTGTGACTACCGTAATTGCTGGACTATAAGCCGCTACTTTACTCCCACACTTTGAACCTCGCGGTTTATACAATGACGCGTCTAATTTATGGATTTTTCCCGCTTTCGCAAGATTCATGCCGCCGCCAAAAAAACAGCACCGTCACATAATGTGACGTAAATCGATCATTCTGATTACGGTAGTAATTTTGTCACCCTCATCATGGTAAAGACACGGAGAAATGCATATGAGGCAGCTTTCAAGTTGAAGGCGATCGATCTGGACATCAGCGTAAATCGTGCATTTAAGGTGGCGCTCCGTGTTCAGTGGGAGGCTTGGATGACAAGTGGGGAGAAATCCTTCACTAAAACGGGCCGCATACGAAGAGCAACTTATGGTCAAGTCTGCCAGTGGGTCCTGACAGCGTGGAGCATTGTCAAAAAATCCACTATCATCAACGGGTTTCGAAAGGCTGGACTGCTGCGTGTTGAAGGGGCAGCATGAGCTCAGTGGGGTATTTGCCTCCGGATGAATGAGACGAGAGCGACAATGAAAACGATCCAACATCGGATGAAGCAATTTTGAGGCTATTCAACTCCAACACCGAAGGAAATGACTTCAGTGGTTTCAGTGCACAGGAGGAGTCTTGGTAGGCTACTGATGTAATTTTTGTTACAAGCCGTGTTTCGTTAAAGCCTATTTATTTTTGTTACAAGCCGTGTTTTGTTTATAGGCTGTGTAAAGTTAATTTGTTTCAATGTACCGGTAGGCACCTGCGGCTTATAGACATGTGCGGCGTATTCATGTACAAAATACATATATTTTAATAATTCAGTGGGTGCGGTTTATATTCAGGTGCGCTTAATAGTCCAGCAATTACGGTAATTTCTTTATTTCTATGTTGGCCTGGCCAATCAGAGGCAGCTTTCTATCATTGTCTATGATTGTGGATCATACTTAGGCCGCTTTTTCCCACCTGTTGGTTGTCGATCTTGTTTGTGTATAGTTGCCTTGAGCACTGCATAGCTTCACGTTCGTTTGGTTCTTTATTGTTTTTTGCCAGTTCACGTAATAAAGATGATAAACCCAAACCACGCTGCATTGTGGTCCGATTCTTACAACAACGTTTGTGACAGGCTGGGCTTCTGTGTAGCACTTTTTAGGCAAAACTTTTACTTCTATTGTATCTTTCTGTTATATAATTGAATGGTATCAGCCAATATTTGAGAGGGAGAAACCCTGTGTATTCTGCATCAGGATCAGGGATCTCCTGTTGTGTACGGGACACCACACATTAAGGTATGACAACACTGACATGTTTTCCAAGGTAGCCTTATTACCACCAGACAAAATGCTGTCATCAAGGCAAAGGATGGCGACTTTGAAGAATCTCAAATATAAAATATATTTTGATTTGTTTAACACTTCTTTGGTTACTACATGATTCCATATGTGTTATTTCATAGCATTGATGTCTTCACTATTGTTCGACAAAGTAGATAATAATAAACAAAGTAAAAAACCCTGGAATGAGTAGGTGTGTACAAACTTTTGACTGGTAATGTATATATTTTTACTCATGTTTCTTGTATCTCTCAGATATAGGAGACACTGTTGTTCCATAAAGTTAATATGTTATTCAATGCTTATGTATGGGATAATATCAGTAATACAGAAAAATATTTTTCATCCAAAAACATTTTTATATATATATTTGATATTTTGATACTCTGATTTGTAAACATTAAGTGAATGTAAATTGTCTTATGAAGATATCACATGTGCTGTAGTCTACCTGTAAGTACAAACCTATACTGCATTCACTACGCAATTCGAGAGAACCTAGAATCCATAAAATGAATACTGTGTATGTCTGAAGCCCATATGATTTGATTATGTAAGGTGAAAGAGTCAGTCCTTGCAGGTTAACCTGTGGCTGGGACAGAAAGGTGCTGAGTAATATGAGTGATGGTGCTTCCATTTCTGCTCAGGCCAAAATGCAAATACCTGAGCAGGATGGAATTGCATCTCTGTGTGTGTGAGTGTATGTATGTGTGTGTGTGTGTGTGTGTGTGTGTGTGTGTGTGTGTGTGTGTGTGTGTGTGTGTGTGTGTGTGTGTGTGTGTGTGTGTGTGTGTGTGTGTGTGCATGCAGCATGTGCATTTTTTTAATCTGTGTTTTGTTCATGATAAAGTTTTGATAGGATTTCTAGTCAAATAAAATCACCTGCTGTAAATGCAACATATGATGGAGCTCAATTGATCAAGGCACACAGATGTGTGTATGTAAATGATGCACGTGACTTGTTAGGAAGAACACAGGACAGAGAGCTTTGTCTAAAGTCACTCATACATGTACGTGTGGTTTCATCGGGTTGGACACAGCCTTCTGCAGGAGAGAAAACCACCGATTTTGTGAATCAAGGTCTGAGTTACCAAAACAACTCAGGTAGGTTATTTTACATTTAACACTGAGAATGTTATCTCAGGCTAATTGTTTTAAATGTCCTCTTTATGTTTTCATTCGGACATTCTGAGACAATGAACAGTACTTGACATAACAGTAGACCTATGTATAACAGAGTATGTTTATGTATGTTTGAATCAGTATATTGCATCAGTATTTGTCAATAATATTATTACAAATATATTATTAATATAAAATGTAAAGTCATGAATCGTGTCATTTCCCTTCTCTCATTTCTCAGTGTGCTCAGATATTGTTCCACAAGGATGAACGACTCTTCAGGAAATCAAACTTACCTTTACAACTTGGATGTTTGCTTTGACCAGGGCTATGCTGTTCTAAACCTGTACTCTGCTGCCCAGGCCCTGTGCTTCCTCCTGGGGACACCAGCCCTGGTCTGGTGCCTCTGGCTCTCTCTGAGTGGAAGTCTCTATGTAGGTGTCAAACCAACCCAGATCTTCCCTATTAACCTGTTTGTAGTGGAGCTGGTGTTATGTGTCGAGGGTCTACTAGAGGTGATCAGCTATCTACTCATCCAGAACATCATTTTACTGCAGGCAGGGTATTTTTTATATGTCCTCTCCTGCACCTGCAGGCCCCTGATCCAGAGCTGCATCTGTGTGGAGCGCTACCTGGCGGTGGTCCAACCTGTGGCTTTCCTCAAGTACAGACTCTGCAGGTACAGGGTGGTGTGTTCAACCACGGTCTGGCTGTTGTCACTTACTTATGCATGTTCTTCTATTCCTTTAATTGGTAATGTAGAAATCACAGTTAATGTGCTCATCATTGTCTATTGCCTTGGGGTGGCTGTCATTTCTCTCTGCTGCTTCTTCATCCTGCGTGTGCTGAAGCAGCCTGGTCCAGGAGATGTAGAGGGGGGCAGAGGGGGAGAGAAGAAACAGGGGATGACAGACCAACAAAAGATGAGAGCTTTTGGGATCATCTTAACCAACCTGGTGATCATCTTGACGAGCTCCATCCCTGTGGTTGTTGGTTGGGCCATCAAGTCGTCCAGTCTTGACTACTACTGCAATGTCTTCCCCCTGTTATTGATTGGTAACATCTTCAGTGTCATGGTCTCACCCCTGATGCACCTCTACAGGGAGGGAAGGCTGCCATGCAGAAGAGGGTCTTAGACATGTTAGATTTACAGTTGCTGGCACTACAGGGTTTTGTGACAAACTCTCATTAGGAGATGATAGATCGTTGTGTTGAAGACGCATTGAATTAAAATTATTCTGCCTATATCGCGGCGCACACTAACTTCTTAGTACCTGCAACTGTAGTTAAAACATACAGAGAGACAGCATAGTAATAATTTGTGCAATTTATTCATTTGATCATTTTTTTTGAAGGAGCAGTAGCATTGAGATACATCACGTTTGCTTTAGTTATTCCCATCCTCTACCTCCTCAGGGCTGGGAAAAGCAGGATAACTCAACTCTAGAAAGGTTGTCTTAATAAACACAGGTTATTGTTCTGTACCATTCCTTCAAATCATATTGTTCATGCTATTTAGAGGTTTTGGCATGATTTATAAGTGGTTTATGGTTTATTACAAATTGTAATTTATTTTCTTTCCTCATTTTCTGCTAATCAACTATAATATAAATGTCAGATAAAACATGCATACCCACAGTCAGGGCCGCTGGAGAAAAAAAACATCAGTTTTCCATGATCAACATTTGCATGACAGCCAACATTGTCTTCTAGCTGCTGTAACTGCTTTTATAAATCAAATCAAAGTTTATTATTTTCTTACACAGATTGTCAGATGTCATCGCAGGTGCAGTGGTTTGCTTGTGTATCCACCTCCAACAGTAACATCTAACAATGACAATAGACTTATAGCCAAAACAATTCAATATTGAATGGAAATGTAAACATCAGAACGAGTAATGTCAGGTGTGTATAGACAGTGTGGACAGTATATGAATACAACATGTGTGCTGTAGTAATTATATGGAATGAGCCATGATTAGAATTCAGTATATACAGTACATATAAAGTTGGTATCTTGACTCAGCGCCTCCTCTACCTCCACAGGGCTGGGAAACTGTCCTGCATCAGGGGTTAAAGAGAAGGATTACCACTGTAGGGGAATGGTTGTCTTGCATTTCTTAGGTTCATTCTGGTCCATTCCTTTTCATTATAGTTTTAATGTTAAAACTTAGAGGTTTGACATGTTGAGAACATTAAGGTGTTTAGCGTTAAACTCATCAGTGTGTGTTTTGGAAGAGGTCGATGTTTTGTAGTAAAAATATGATTATATTTGTTTTTATATAATCTCAAATTTGAGATTTACCATCACCTTACTTTCACAATTCCAACCTATTCCTAACTGTCTTGCTTGGTTTGCCAAAAATGTAATCCCCCAAAATATGTACTACTATTTTAACTTTGCTAAATCATACTTTAACTTGTATATTATCCTGTGTAGGAGTTGCTTCTCTACTATTGAGTGATGTTCTATATTGAAATGTATTTCCGCATGTTTTAAAAGAAGTGTGGAATAAAGCAAGTCTGATTTTTTCAATAATTCAAGTAGTCCCTGTTTCTCTGTCACTTAGGATGTCATCAAATATGAATCCCCCTTCAGTGATGTCATATACAGTGCCTTGTAAAAGTATTCACACTCCTTGGCATTTTTCCTATTTTGTTGCATTACAACCTGTACTTTAAATAGATTTTTATTGGGATTTCATGTAATGGAAATACACAAAATAGTTCAAATTGGTGAAGTGAAATGAAAAAAATAACTTATTTCAAAAAATGTCTACAAAATAAAATGGAAAAGTGGTGCGTGCATATGTATTCACCCCCTTTGCTATGAAGCCCCTAAATAAGATCTGGTGCAACCAATTACCTTCATAATTCAAATAATTAGTAAAATAAAGTCCACCGGTGTGCCATCTAAGTGTCACATGATCTCAGCAGATATACACCTGTTCTGAAAGGCCCCAGAGTCTGCAACACCACTAAGCAAGGGGCACCACCAAGCAAGTGGCACCATGAAAACCAAGGAGCTCTCCAAACAGGTCAGGGACAAAGTTGTGGAGAAGTACAGATCGGGGTTGGGGTATAAAAAAATATCTGAAACTTTGAACATTCCAGGGGGCACCATTAAATCCATTATTTAAAAAAAAATGGAAAGAACTTGGCACCACAACAAACCTGCCAAGAGAGGGCCGCCCACCAAAAGTTACCGACCAGGCAAGGAGGGCATTAATCAGAGAGGCAACAAAGAGACCAAAGACAACCCCTAAGGAGCTGCAAAGCTCCACAGCACAGATCGAAGTATCTGTCCATAGGACCTCTTTAAGCCATTCACTCCACAGAACTGTGCTTTAAAGCAGAGTGGCTAGAAAAATACATTGCTTAAAGAAAAAATAAGCAAATACGTTTGGTGTTCGCCAAAAGGCATGTGGGAGACTCTCCAAACATATGGAAGAAGGCACTCTGGTCAGACGAGACGAAAATGTAGATTTTTGGCCATCAAGGACACCACTATGTCTGGCGCAAACCCAACACCTCGCATCACTCCGAGAACATCATCCCTATTTTTAGTGGATCTGAGGAGAGGTGTAATACTTAGTATTAAACAAACTTTATCAACTCAGGAAGTAAGTTAATACTCATGGATAGACAATGATATTATTACAAAGTGGTTGAAGCTACTCTCTTTTTTTCAAGACAATGGAATAATTTAGTTTTCATTGTACCTTCTGAAGTTTGTTCTTATCGGGGAAGAATCCGCGTCTATACTTCTGTCCAGGGGTTAGGATGTGGCATCCACAGTATGCTTTGAAGAGTAATCAAAACAAGATGACACTCATCTAGACTAGCATGAATTTGAATGATGTATGGACCTTTGAATTGACGTGCATCTGTCATTAAAATAGCCGACGCTAAAGAGATAGTTTGAGAGTCTCTTTATCTGCTTCTTGAGAGTCAGATGAACTTGTGGATAGCATTATGTGTACCTGCATTCAATATGAAGAATCCAACAATACAATGCTAAGTAGCTCAGCACAAAGACTGTAAATTCCTTCATACTGGACGCAGATGAAAATGGTACACACCAGTTCCTCTGACTCCAGATAAGTAGATAAATGGGTCTCATTGTCAAAATTCTGAAGTATCCCTTTAACGTCAGGTGGGTCCACTATGGACCCTAATGGCTTTTCTAGGATTGTGCACTATCTGAGCTAGAATGATGTTTAACCATGTCTCAGCCACAGTCAGTCCTATTACATGAAATAACATGATGTAATATTAGTAACACACAAGGACCCTAAGTTCAAAGGAGAATATACCACGAAGAAGACAATCCATTACTTCATGCTGATGCTAAATGAATAGGCCTAACCCCATATCTAGCCACCCCGTCCAACCTTCCCTCCCTGTAGAGATGCAGCAGTGGTGAAACAATGACACTGAAGATGTTAACAATCAGCAAGATGGGGATGACATTGCAGTTGTGGACAAGACTGGATGACACGGTGGTGTAACCAAAGACAACCGGGAAGGAGCTTGCCAAGATAATCACCAAGTTGGTTGAGACCATGCCAAAAGCTCTCATCTTATGTGGGTCTGTCGTACCCTGTTTCTTCTCTCGCCCTCTGCCCCCCTCTACTTCTCCTGGACCAGGCTTCTTCAGCACACGCAGGGATAAAGAAGCAGCAGAGAGAAATGACAGCCACACCAAGGCAATAGACACTAATGAGCACATAAGCTGCGGTTTCTTCATAAGCAACTGAAGCGATGAGAGAACATGCAAAAGCGAGCGACAGCACCCAGACCACAGTTGAACACACCACCCTGTACCTCCGGAGTCTGTACTTGAGGAAAGCCACAGGTTGGACCACCGCCAGGTAGCGCTCCACACAGATGCAGCTCTGAAGCAGGGGCCTGCAGGTCCAGACCAGGTCATACAGGACATAAATGAATCTGCCGCAACATGAGATTCTGACTGAGTAGAGAGCTGATCACCTCAAGGAGACCCTGGAAACAGAACACCAGTTCAACTGCAAACAGGTTAATAGGGAAGACCTGGGTGGGTTTCACACCTCCAGAGAAACTTCCACTCAAAGAGAGCCAGAGGAACCAGACCAGGGCTGGCAACCCCAGGAGGAAGCAGAGGTTCTCGGCAGCATGGTAAAGACCTGGCACAAGATATTCCTGGTCCAGGCAAACATCCCATCTGTCAAGGCAAGTTTGGTTTCCTGAAGACTCACTCATTGTGGAACAATATCTGAGCCCACTGAGATTTGAGACAGGGGAGATTACATGAATAAAAACTTTATGTTTTAATATGTTGGAAATATTCATCATTTATACTTAATTTAATATATTCCAATGCCAGTTGATGCTGACTCAAACACATAACACAACTTAGATATAAGTAGGTATACAGTTATGTCTGTCAAAGTATTGTGCATAGTCTCAGAAGGTATGAATGAAAACATGAAGAGGAGAAGTTAAAGAGTCAACCGAACATAACCTGTTAAAATGCAAAATAACCTACCGTTGTTGTTTTAGTAAATCAGTGGTTTCAAGATATTCCTGGTGTTCTTTTCTGTAGAAGTCCAACCCGATGTGAATTACATCTAGATGTATAGGTGATTTAAGCCAATGCTGTGAGTCCTGCGTTCTTCATAACAAATCACGTGTTTCGTTTTTTACATTTTGCACCCCTTTGTGCATTGGTGAATTGAGCACGTAATAAGAACAAAACAGTGTAACAAAATGCATATACTCCACACACACACACACACACACACACACACACACACACACACACACACACACACACACACACACACACACACACACACACACACACACACACACACACACACACACACACACACACAGACACGCACAGACACACACACACAGATTACATTTCAACCTGCTCATTGATTTGCATTTTGGCCTGAGCAGAAATTGAATCATCATCACTCATATCACTCAGCACTTGTCTGTCCCAGCCACAGGTTAGCCCAGCCACCTGCAAGGGCTGACTCTTTCAGTTTACATAATCAAATCAAATGGGCTAATAGATAGATTCTGGATCTCTCTTTAATGCATAGTACATACAGTATACTGAAGGTTTCCAAGCACCGTGCTTCTACATCTGCATTGCTTGTTGTTTAGGGGTTTAGGCTGGGTTTCTGTATATAACTTTGTGATACATTTGATTGATTGATTGATAGGTGGTTGGAGTTTGTTGGTCCCCAATGCACCAGTAATGCCAGCTAGATGTGCAACGACCTGTGGTTTTGAGTATAACCACAGATACTGGAATGTAATGACCTCTCTGGTATAACGTCAAATCAAATCAAACTTTACTTGTCACATGTGCCGAATACAACAAGTGTAGACTTTACCGTGAAATGCTTACTTACAAGCCCAGAACCAATAGTGCAGTTCAAGAAGAGTTAAGAAAATAATTACCAAGTAGACTAAAATAAAAATGAATAATAAAAAGTAACACACTAAGTATAACCTGTTTGGGATAGGGGGCAGCATTTTCACGTTTGGATGAAAAGCTTGCCCAGAGTTAACTGCCTGCTACTCAGTCCCAGTTGCTCATATATGCATATTATTAGGATAGAAAACACTCTGTAGTTACTAAAACTGTTTGAATGATGTCTGTGAGTATAACAGAACTCACATGGCAGGTGAAAACCTGAGAAAAATCCAACCAGGAAGTGGGAAATCTGAGGTTTCTAGTTTTTCAACTCTTTTCCTATCGAATATACAGTGTCTATGGGGTCATTTTGCACCGCCTAAGGCTTCCACTAGATGTCAACAGTCCGTAGAACCTTGATGCTTCTACTGTGAAGTGGGACAGAATGAAAGGGGATTGAGTATGGTCTGCCATGAGCTGACCATGCGCTGACCATGCATGTTCATGTGAGAGTTAGCTTGAGTTCCATTGCTTTTCTACAGACAAAGTAATTCTCCGGTTGGAACATTACTGAAGATTTATGTTAAAAACATCCTAAAGATTGATTCTATACTTCGTTTGGTATGTTTCCACGAACTGTAATATGACTTTTCGTCTGAACTTTTGCCTGGACTTGCCCGCGCGTCGTGAGTTTAGATTGTGTACTAAACAGGAGAACCAAATTGAGTAATTTGGACATAAATGATGGACTTTATGGAACAAGTCAAACATTTATTGTGGAACTGGGATTCCTGGCTGTGCATTCTGATGAAGATAATCAAAGGTAAGTGAATATTTATAATGCTTTTTCTGACTTATGTTGACTCCAACATGGTCTCTGAGCACCGTACTCAGATTATTGCATGGTTTGCTTTTTCTGTAAAAATAAATTGAAATCTGACACAGCGGTTGCAGAGAAGTATATCTTTAAATCTGTGAATAACACTTGTATCTTTTACCAATGTTTATTATGACTATTTCTGTGAATTGATGTGGCTCTGTGCAAATTCACGGGATGTTTTGGAGGCAAAGCCAAATGTAAACTGAGGTTTTTGGATATAAATATGAACTTAATCGAACAAAACATACATGTATTGTGTCACATGTTGTCCCGGTAGTATCATCTGATGAAGAATATCAAAAGGTTAGTCATTCATTTTATCTCTATTTCTGCTATTTGTGACTCCTCTCTTTGGTTGTAAAATCGCTGTATGCTTTCAGTGACTAGTTGCTGACCTAACATAATGATATGTTCTGCTTTCACCGAAAACCTTTTTTGAAATCGGACACTGTGGTTGGATTAACAAGAATTTTATCGTTATAATGGTGTCTAATATTTGAATGTTTGAGAAAATTGAATTATGAGATTTCTGTTGATTGAATTTGGTGCCCTGCAATTTCATTGGCTGTTGGCGAGCCAGGTCCTAGACAGGATAACAATATTGAGGCTATATACAGGGTGGTACCGAGTCAGTGTGTGGGGGTACAGGTTATTTGAGATAATTTGCACATGTAGGTGGGGTGAAGTGACTGGATAGATAATAAACAGCGAGTAGCAGCAGTGTACAAAAGGGAGGGTGTCAATGTAAATTGTCCGGTGGCAATTTTATTAATTTTTCCGCAGTCTCATGTCTTGGGGTAGAAGCTGTTGAGGATCCTTTTGGTCCTAGACATGGTGCTCCGGGTACCGCATGCCATGCGGTAGCAGAGACAACAGTCTATAACTTGGATGAAAGGCGTGGTTGAAGTTCATAGTTCTTTAATCAGAGAAACTATACATGAACAAACTACAAAACAATAAACGTGAAAACCCGAAAACAGTCCCGTGTGGCACAAACACTGACACAGGAGACAACCACCCACAAAATACCTAAAGAATATGGCTGCCTAAATATGGCTCCCAATCAGAGACAACGATAAACACCTGCCTCTGATTGAGAACCACTCCAGACAATCATAGACTTACCTAGAACACTCAACTGAACACAACCCCATAGACTACAAAACCCCTAGACAAAACAAGACACATAAACCCTCATGTCACACCCTGGCCTAACCAACATAAAGAAAACACAGAATACTAAGGCCAGGGAGTGACACTGAGAGTGTCAACATAATGGCAACTGAGATCTTTTAGAGCAAAGATTCACCCCTCTCAACTCACAATGACAAATAACAGATCTTAGGAACATTACAAAGGGACTTTTACTTGAGAGAGGAGTATCCCATAGCCAGACAGCATTAGCTATACAGTATTGTTCAGTTTGGTCTCTTTAGACAAGGTTCAACTTCTCGTTCTTGGTACTTCATATTACCAAACCATTACCTCATCCAATGGCATATATCAATTGTCATTTCTAGATACTCCCATCTCAAATACACTCCTTCCTGGACAAGATCAGAAAAGACAGTGAGCCTCTAGGTTATATACTAGATCAAGATAAGGGCAACCTCAGAGGAGACATGTAATAGTTACAGACACATTCCCATAAGAAGACAAGCCTCCATGCTGTCCTCCTCCCCTTCTGATATTCTTCATAGCATCACATGGTTTAACAGATACATTGACATATGAAGACAAGCCTGACCTCTCCCCTCTCTGGGCCCCTAGTGACTAAGCCCTGGAGAAGAGAGAGGAAAATGCAACTGCCAACAGTTTTATCCAAAAGAACACATCCTAACGACAAATATCTCACATAAGCATTATTATGTAAATAAAACATCTTATTTATCAATGTTACCTAACTAATTCTGATTCAGCCACGACAGGCCCTAGTGATGTACTGGGCCGTTCGCACTACCCTATGTAGTGCCTTAAAGTCAGATGCCGAGCAGTTGCCATACCAGGCGGTGATGCAACCGGTCAGGATGCTCTCGATGGTGCAGCTGTGGAACCTTTTGAGGATCTGGGGACACATGCCAAATTTGTTCAGTCTCCTGAGGGGGAAAAGGTTTTGTCTTGCCCTCTTCACAACGGTCTTGGTATGTTTGGACCATGGTAGTTTGTTGGTGATGTGGACACCAATGAACTTGAAACTCTCGACCCGCTCCACTACAGCCCCATCGATGTTAATGGGGGCCTGTTCGGCCCGCCTTTTCCTGTAATCAACAATCAGTTCCTTTGTCTTGCTCACATTGAGGGAGGGGTTGTTGTCCTGGCACCACACTGCCAGTTCTCTGACCTCCTCTCTATAGGCTGTCTCATTGTTGTCGGCGATCAGGCCTACCACTGCTGTGTCTTCTGCAATCTTAATTATGGTGTTGGTGTCATGTTTGGCCAAGCAGTCGTGGGTGAACAGGGAATACAGGAAGGGACTAACACACCCCAGTGTTAAGGATCAGCGTGTCAGATGTGTTGTTGCTTACTCTTTACACCTGGGGGCGGCCCGTCAGAAAGTCCAGGATCCAGTTGCAGAGCGAGGTGTTTAGTCCCAGAGTCCTTAGCTTAGTGATGAGGTTTGTGGGCACTATGGTGGTCAACGCTGAGCTGTACTCAATAAACAGCATTCTCACATAGGTGTTCCTTTTGTCCAGATGAGAAAGGGCAGTGTGGAGAATGATTGAGATTGTGTCATCAGTGGATCTGTTAGGGTGGTATGCAAATTGGAGTGGGTCTAGGGTGGCCGGGAGGATGCTCTTGATGTGAGATCAC
The DNA here is from genome assembly GCF_057628025.1 of Oncorhynchus mykiss. Classification (NCBI taxonomy): domain Eukaryota; kingdom Metazoa; phylum Chordata; class Actinopteri; order Salmoniformes; family Salmonidae; genus Oncorhynchus; species Oncorhynchus mykiss. Next base: position 75,568,095 of record NC_143031.1, read on the forward strand.
TTCATGGCTACCGACGTGAGGGATACGGGGTGGTAATAATTTAAGCTGATTACCTTCACTTTCTTGGGTACAGGGTCTATGGTGGTCTGTTTGAAACATGTAGGTATTACAGCCTCGGTCAGGAAGAGGTTGAAAATGTCAGCGAAGACACTTGCCAGTAGGTCCTCGCATGAGTACACGTCCTGGTAATCCATCTGGCCACGCAACTATGTGAATGTTGACCTGTTTAAAGGTCTTGCTCACATCGGCTACAAAGAGTGATCACACAGTCATCCGGAACTGCTGCTCCTCTCATGCATGCTTCAGTGTTGTTTGCCTTAGCATATAAAGCATTGAGCTCATCTGGTAGGCTCACGTCACTGGGCAGCTGGAGGCTAGGATTCCCTTTGTGGTCCGTAATATTTTTCAAGCCCTGCCACATCCGACGAACATCAGAGCCGGTGAAATAGGATTCAAGTCCTTAGTCCTGTGTTGACGCTTTGCCTGTTTGATGGTTCGTCTGAGGGCATAGTAGGATTTATAAACCCCCGGATTAGTGTCCCATTCCTTGAAAGTGGCAGCTCTAGCCTTTAGCTCGTTGTAGATGTTGCCTGTAATCCATGGCTTAAGGTTGGGAAATGTACGTACTGTCACTGTGGGGACAATTTCGTCGATGCACTTATTGATAAAGCCAGTGACTGAGCGGATATACTCCTCAGTGCCATTGGATGAATCCCGGAACATATTCCAGTCTTTGCTAGCAAAACAGTCCTGTATCGTAGTGTTCTCGTCATCTGACCACTTGAGCAAGTCACTGGTACTTACTACTTTCATTTTTTTCTTGTAAGCAGGAATCAGGGGGATAGAATTATGGTCAGATTTGCCAAATGGAGGGCGAGGGAGAGCTATGTATTCATCTCTGTGTATGGAGTAAATGTTGCCTAGAGTTTTTTTAAGTTTTAAGTTTTTAAGGATTTAAGTTTGCTTGCATTAAAGTCCTCGGCCACTAGGAGTGCCGCTTCTGGGTGAGCATTTTCTTGTTTGCTTATGGCCTTATATAGCTCGTTGAGTGAGGTCTTAGTACCAGCATTGGTTTGTGGTGATAAATAGATGGCTACGATTAATATTGGTAGAGAGTAAGGTTTAGTCTCCTGAGCCTTGTCTCAGGATGGTAAGTTGGTGGTTGAAGATATCCCTCTAGTGGTGTGGGGGCTGTGCTTTGGCAAAGTGGGTGGGGTTATATCCTTCCTGTTTGGCCCTGTCCGGGGGTGTCCTCGGATGGGGCCACAGTGTCTCCTGACCCCTCCTGTCTCAGCCTCCAGTATTTATGCTGCAGTAGTTTATGTGTCGGGGGGCTAGGGTCAGTTTGTTATATCTGGAGTACTTCTCCTGTCCTATTCGGTGTCCTGTGTGAATCTAAGTGTGCGTTCTCTAATTCTCTCCTTCTCTCTTTCTTTCTCTCTCTCGGAGGACCTGAGCCCTAGGAGTTTTTAAATAATATGAACACGTACAACGCTGCACGTTGGTCCTCACCTTCTTCCTCTGAATGCCGTTACATATACTGAGGTACTTCATACCCTGTCTCTACCCGGCTTCATGAAAGACAAACACAATTTTGCAATCTAAATTCAGAGACTGGCTACCCCCTGACCGAATCACAGTGACAATCAAACTTACTTTACCGAAGTATAAACTGAATGGAACATGAGGTCAATAGTATTTATGCTCATAGATTATTGATTTGCTGTAAGGCAGCAGGACATTATTGATTTACATTTTTTTACTTTAATAAAATCTATTTTTTCGTTGTTGCTAATTCATTATGCATGATCATGCATTTCAGTTTGTATTGACTGCTATAGTACATGAGATAAAATAAATACAACTTGAGATCTTGAAATTCGAAAGACATCTTTTAATCATGTGACAGACAGACAGGGACTTTAACTGTTCAATCAATCAGATGCTTTATTCCACACTTCTTTTGAAACATACAGCAATACATTTCAATGTAGAACCCCACTCAATAGTAGAGAAGAAAGTGCTTTACAGGATGTAATACAAGCTAAAAGAGGATTTAGCTACATAAAAGTATGGGGATATATTTAGTAAAAACAAGCAAAACAGTCAGGAATAGGTTGGAATTGTGAGCATGAGGCGATAGTGAAATCTCACAATGTATCTACCTAATTTCCCTAAGATTAACAGCTATACAAGACAAATAAAATGGCAGACCCGCCCCCACACCACATCCCTCCCCCCACACACTACATAGTTGAACTATGACTAAAACGTTAAAAATGTCTTAACCTCTAAAAACATGAACAATATGATTAAAAGGAATGGAAGAGCACATTGAACAGAGAAATACAAGACAAGCTTTCCCCTACAGAGGAGTTATCCTTCACTTGAACCCCCAATGCAGGCCAGTTTTCCAACCCTGAGGTGGTAGAGGAGGGGTTGATTAAAGCTACCCAACATGCTGAAGGATTTCCCTGATGATCGTATGAGTGTAGTTCAGCATCAAAGTCAGCAGGATGATGTGTACGGTACAGGAGCCTCTCTTCTTCATCAGTTTCCCTCCCTTCTATACCTCTGCTCAGGGGTTTGCCACCTACAGTATACTTTGAAGGGTGTTCAAAACAAGATGACACTTATCTAGAAGAAATCAGACTGATCATTTCTTTGTCAGTGGGCAAACGTACAAAATCAGCAGGGGATCAAATACTTCCTTCCCCTCACTGTAGGCACATTCTCTCATAATGCATTGACATTTGAATTGATGTCCACCTGTCATTCAAAAAGCCATAATTTATGTCAGGGGAGTCCATGTTTATTCCTGTGTGGATGGAGCCTAATGACTTTCTAGGATTTTGCACTGAAAAGGCTACAATGTTGCGTAACAATGACACCATTAGGAAAGTCTCATGCGCAGTCACTCCCCATACATTTAAATATCATAACCAAATCTTAGTGACATATAAAGACTATAAATTCTTGGACATAATTAATGATATATAACCATGGACTCAGGGAATATAATTCATAAACGCATCATGAGCTTAGTTCAACTTTCACACCCTATTAGAACCAAATCTAAGTTGGTTGACCTCCTTTGTTTGTAAACAACACAAATGTAAAAAAAACACTGTACAGCCTCATCATTTGAGAGTTTCTCCATCACCATCCATCAGCTTTATACCAAAACAGGGATAGGGAATCCACTTTGTTGTTGTTTGAACTGCACATTGCCCTTTCCACATCAACTTTAATGCTAACAAGCTATATCTCACAAAATTATTTTGCTACTTGCCAACAAATTAAAATAATAAAAACAATTTATTAAACAAAACATTACACTACATTTCAACGCCTTTGCCGTTTCTATGAATATTTAAACTACAGTTGCAGTTAGGCTGCGCCTCGGAATTGACAGAACAATTTTAATTCAAAGCGTATTTAACACAACGTCTCAGAGTGATAGTTTCTCACATAAACCTGTTCTTTTAGTGCCCACAACTGTAAGTCTAACATGTCTCTGGCCGTCTACGGCATGGCAGCCTTCCCTCTCTGTAGAGGTGCATCAGGGGGGAGACCATGACACTTAAGATGTTAACAATCAGCAACATGGGGAAGACATTGCAGTAGTAGTCAAGACTGGATGACTTGAATGCAGAACCAACAACCACCGTGATGGAGCTTGCCAAGATAATCACCAGGTTTGTTAATACGATCCCAAAAGCTCTCATCTTATGTGGGTCTGTCTTCCCCTGTTTCTTCTCTCCCCCTCTGCCCCCCTCTACCTCTCCTGGACCAGGCTGCTTCAGCAGACGCAGAATGAAGAAACAGCAGAGAGAAATGATGGCCATCCCAAGGCAATAGACACCGATGAGCACATGATCTGCGGTTTCTTCAAAATACAAGAAAAGGATACTTGCGTAAGCAAGTGTCAACACCCAGACCATGATTGAACAAGCCACCCTGTACCTCCGGCGCCTGTACTTGAGGAAAGCCACAGGTTGGGCCACCGCCAGGTAGCGCTCCACGCAGATGCAGCTCTGGAGTAGGGGCCTGCAGGTCCAGGAGAGGATATAGAGGAAAAAACCAGCCTGCACTAACATGATGTTCTGAATGAAGTAGTTGAACACCTGAAGGAGAACCTCGGTACAGAACACCAGCTCCACTGCAAACAGGTTAACAGAGAAGACTTGGGTGGGTTTGAGACCTCCAGAGAGACTTCCACTGAGAGAGAGCCAGAGGCACCAGAGCAAGGCTGGAAACCCCAGAATGAAGCACAGGACCTGGGCAGCACAGGACAGTATTATCACAACATAGCCCTGGTTAAGGCAAAAATCCCAGTTGTCAAGGTAAGTGTGGTTTCCTGAAGAGTCATTCATCCTTGTGGAACAATATCTGAAATGAGAAAGGGGAGATTACACAATTCAGGACTTTACGTTTCAATATATGATTGAAAAAATATGAATTCAAACATACATATATACTGACTCAAAGCATACATAAAAATACTCAGATATACATAGGTCTACTAAAATGTCAAAGCTTTGTGCATCCTCTCAGAAAGTCTGAATGAAAACATGAACAGGAGATTTAAAACAATTTGTCTGAGATAAAATACTCAGTGAAGTTAAAATGTCAAATAACCTACCTGAGTTGTTTTGGTAACTCAGACCTTGATTCACAATATCTGTGGTTCTCTCTCCTGCAGAAGGCTGTGTCCAAGCCGATGAACCATCACCTGCATGTATAAATGATTTTAGCCAAATCTCTCTATCCTGTGTTCTTCCTAACAAGTCACGTGTTGCATTATTTACATAAACACACCCCTTTGTGCATTAATGAATTGAGCTCCATCGTATGTTTAGTTTGCAGCAAGTAATTTTATTTGACTAGAAAGCCTATCATGAACAAAACACAGATTAACCAAATGCATGTGCTGCAAGCACACACAAACACACTGTGATCGGCCTGTGTGTGGCTGGTGTGGAGGAGCCAGGCGCAGGACAGCAGATATGAGTAAGGAACGTAATTTACTCAAAGAATCAATAAATACAATACAATAAACTAGCCCACAATAATAGACCGGGTACATACAAACAATCACTCACAAAAAAACATGGGTGAACAGAGGGTTAACTAATGAACAAGTAGTTGGGGAATTGGAACCAGGTGTGTTAAACAAAGACAAAACAAATGGAAAATGAAAAGTTAATCGGCGATGGCTAGAAGGCTTGTTAACTCGACCGCCGAACGCCGCCCGAACAAGGAGAGGGACCGACTTCGGTGGAAGTCGTGACAGTACCCCCCCTTGATGCCTCCAGTAGCACACCGACACCAACTTCAGAGATGACCCGGAGGACGAGGCGCAGGGCTATCCGGGTGGAGAAGGTGGAACTCCCGCAGCAACGAAGGGTCCAGGACGTCCTCCACCAGCACCCAGCATCTCTCCTCTGGACAGTACCCCTCCCACTCCAAGAGGTACTGAAAGCCCCTCGCCCGACGCTTCGAGTCTAGGATGGTTCGAACAGCATACGCCGGGGCCCCCTCGATGTGGAGGATCCTCCCACAACTCAGACTCCTGGAGTGGACCAGCCACTACCGGCTTGAGGAGAGACACATGGAGCGAGGGATTAATACGGTAATATGAGGGACAGCTGTAACCTGTAGCATACCTTGTTCAGTCTCCTCAGGATCTTCAAAGGCCCCACAAACCGTGGACCCAAATTCCGGCAGGGCAGGTGGAGGGGCAGGATTCGGGTCGAGAGCCAGACCCGGTCCCCCTGTGCAAACACTGGGGCCTCACTGTGGAGGTCGGCGCTCGTCTTCTGTCACCTCAAAGCCCGTTGCAGGTGTAAATGAGCAGCGTCCTAGGTGTCCTCAGAGCGCTTAAACCATTCGTCCACCGCAGGAGCTTTGTTCTGGCTCTGATGCCAAGGTGCCAGAACCCGGCTGATACCCCAGTATGCACTGAAAGGAGGAGAGGTTAGTGGAGGAGTGGCAGAGTGAGTTTTTCGCCATCTCTGCCCAGGGGATGAACGCCGCCCACTTCCCTGGCCAGTCCTGGCAATATGACCACATCCTGATTTACTCTCTCCACCTGCCCGTTACTCTCGGGGTGAAAACCTGAGGTGAGGGTGACCGAGACCCGCAGACGTTCCATGAATGCTCTCCATACTCTGGACGTGAATTGGGGACCTCAAATCAGAGACTATGTACTCTGGCACCCCTTAATGCCGTGAAGACGTGAGTAAACAGGGCCCCCCCAGTCTGTTGGGCAGTAGGGAGACCGGGAAAAGGGAGGAGACGGCAGGACTTAGAAAACTGATCCACAACAACCAGGATCGTGGTGTTGCCCTGTGGAATGGGTAGAGGTTGTAACTTCCATCTGAGCAGATGCCTGGGAACCTTGCACTGGGCGCACACCGAGCAGAAAGCCCCTCGCCCGACGCCTGAGCTTCTTCGAAAAGAAAGCACAGAGGCGAAGCTTTGGTGGTGTGCCCGAGCGCTGAGAGAGCACGTCTCCTATCCCAGCATTGGACGCATCCACCTCCACCATAAACGCCAAAAAGGGATCCAGATGAGCCAGCACGTTAGCCGAGGTAAACAGAGCCTTCAGGTGACCAAAAGCCCTGTCCGGCCCTGCCGAGCACTGCAGTCGCACCGGTCCCCCCTTCAGCAATGAGGTAATGGGAGCTGCTACCTGACCAAAACCCCGGATAAACCTCTGGTTATATTTGGCAAACCCTAGAAAGCGCTGCACTTCCTTTACCGTGGTGGGAGTCAGCCAATCACGCATGGCTGAAATGCAGTCACTCTCCATCTCCACCCCTGATGTGGAAATGTGGTACCCTAGGAAGGAGACGGACTGTTGGAAGAACAGACATTTCTCAGCCTTGAAGTTCAGGTCATGCTCCAACAGTCTCCCAAGCACGCTGCGCAACAGGGACACATGCTCGGCGCGTGTAGCGGAGTAAATCAGAATGTCGTCAATATACACCACTATACCCTGCCCGTACAGGTCCCAGAAAATCTCGTCAACAAAGGCCTGGAAGACTGATGGAGCATTCATCAACCTGTACGGCATGACGAGGTACTCAGAGTGCCCTGAGGTGGTAATAAATTCCATCTTCTACTCGTCCCTCTCCCGGATACACAGCAGGTTGTAAGCTCTCCTAAGTTCCAATTTTGTGAAGAAGAGCACCCCGTGCATTGACTCGATCGCACTGGCGATGAGAGGCAGCGGGTAGCTGTACCTCACAGTGATCTGATTGATACCCCGATAATCAATATACGGGCGCAGACCTCCATCCTTCTTCACAAAAAATAAACTTGAGGAGGCAGGTGAAGTGGAGGGCCGAATGTATCCCTGCCCCAGGGATTCGGAGACGTATGTTTCCATAGCCGCCGTCTCCTCCTGTGACAGAGGATACACGTGACTCATGGGAAGTGCTGCCTCTAACAGGAGATTTATCTCACAATCCCCTGTCGATGGGGTGGTAATTGAGTCGCCTTCTTCTTACAAAGGGCGAGAGTCAAATCGGCATATTCTGAGGTGATGCGCACGGTGGAGACCAGGTCTGGACTTTCCACCATGGTAGCACCAACGGAAACCCCTACACACCTCCCCGAGCACTTTCATGACCAGCCCTTGAGAGCCCTCTGATGCCACGAAATAGTGGGGTCATGACAGGTCAACCAGGGTAGGCCCAGCACCATGAGAAACACAGGAGAATCAATAAGGAAGAGACTGACAAAACAGAGATGCTTGTTCTAGGTCCCAAGAAAAAAAGAGATCTTCTGTTGAATCTGACAATTAATCTTAATGGTTGTACAGTTGTCTCAAATAAAACTGTGAAGGACCTCGGCGTTACTCTGGACCCTGATCTCTCTTTTGAAGCACATATCAAGACTGTTTCAAGGACCGCTTTTTTCCATCTACGTAACATTGCAGAAAATCTGAAACTTTCTGTCCAAAAATGATGCAGAAAAATTAATCCATGCTTTTGTCACTTCTAGGTTGGAATACTGCAATGGTCTACTTTCCGGCTACCCGGATAAAGCACTAAATAAACTTCAGTTAGTGCTAAATACGGCTGCTAGAATCCTGACTATAACCAAAAAATGTGATCATATTACTCCAGTGCTAGCCTCCCTACACTGGCTTCCTGTCAAGGCAAGGGCTAATTTCAAGGTTTTACTGCTAACCTACAAAGCATTACATGGGCTTGCTCCTACCTAACTCTCTGATTTGGTCCTTCCATACATACCTACACGTACGCTACGGTCACAAGACGCAGGCCTCCTAATTGTCCTTAGAATTTCTAAGCAAACAGCTGGAGGCAGGGCTTTCTCCTATAGAGCTCCATTTTTATGGAATGGTCTGCCTACCCATGTGAGAGACGTAAACTCGGTCTTAACCTTTAAGTCTTTACTGAAGTCTAATGTCTTCAGTGGGTCCGTTCTCTATGTGTGGTGTTTTGGGAAACACATGTTACATCTTTGGCTGTTGTAGAGTTGTCAAAACACTCGAAAGCCTAAATTCCTTTGCACCAGGCCCTGGTGCATCCAGGTGAAAGCTATTATGATCCCTTATTACTTTCAATCAGTGTAGATTCAAGGGAGGAGACAGGTTCACCTCTACAGGATCGTTGTCCCCCCTTTTGGATTGTCGAACTAACTGTTATTTAGGTTGTAAGTAAGACATTTCCCAGGATGTAAATGTATCTGATATGGGCAGAAAGCTTAAATTCTTGTTCATTTAACTGCACTGTCCAATGTAAAGTAGCTATTACAGTGAAAAAATAACATGCCATTGTTTGAGGAAAGTGCCCATGTATGAACTTGAAAATGTATTAATAAACCAATTAGGCACATGTAGGCAGTCTTGATACATCATTTTGAACAGAAATGCAATGGTTCATTGAATCAGTCTAAAACTTTGTTCATACACTGCTGCCATCTATTGACCAAAATATAAATTGTGCCTAGACTCATAAGTTATATAATGGCCTTTCTCTTGCATTTTAAAGATGATGGAGAAAAAAATATATAGAAAACAAATGTTTTTTCTTTGTATTATCTTTTACCAAATCTAATGTGTTCTATTCTCCTACGTTAATTTCACATTTCCACAAACTTCAAAGTGTTTCAAATGGTATCAAGAATATGCATATCCTTGTTTCAGGTCCTGAGCAACAGGCAGAGATATGGATATGTCATTTAAGGCAAAAAATGTTTTTTAAAGTGTCCGATACTTATTAAAACCTCTTACTTCTACCCCCTCCTTTTTCGAACATTCTGTTAAAAATCGCGCAACTTTTCAGCGTCCTGCTACTCATGCCAGGAATATAGTATATGCATATGATTAGTATGTGTGGATAGAAAACACTCTGAAGTTTCTAAAACTGGTTAAATCACAGCTGTGACTATAACAGATTGTGTGTTTCATTGAAAAACGCAAGAAAAACTGCTCTCTGAAAGCTAAAAATAATTTCCATAAGTCACTTTCATGGGTTGTTAAAAGAGGACAAAATGTAAAATCGACCTGCATGCAATTCATACAAATTCCACACGATGTCGCCATTGTCGTCATTTTCAATTGAATTTTTTGTTGGAAAATCCAAGTATCTGGCATCCGTTTCTTCCAGTCTCCACCAGGACGCTGTAAATGTGGACAATGGCAGCCATTGATTTGCAGACGAGGAGCTATTGAATATACATCGCCCTATAATCATTTTGATAGATTCTAAACGTTTACTAATACCTAAAGTTGGATTACAAAAGGATTTCGAAGTGTTTTGTGAAAGTTTATCGTTGACTTTTTTAATTTAAAAAAATGATGCAGCGTTAAAAAACAATGTTTTTTTCTGAATGACACAGCTTCCATAGAAAGCTATTTTGGGTATATATGGACCGATTTAAACGAAAAAAAGACCCAAATAGTGATGTTTATGGGGCATATAGGAGTGCCAAGAAAGAAGCTCGTCAAAGGTAATGAATGTTTTATATTTTATTTCTGCGTTTTGTGCTGCGTCGGATAAGCAGAGTCTTTGTTTACGTCGCATTCAGGCATTTTCAGGTGGTGCATGCTATCAGATAATACCTTCTCATGCTTTCGCCGAAAAGCATTTTAAAAATCTGACTTGTTGGCTAGGTTCACAACGAGTGTAGCTTTAATTCAATACCCTGCTTGTGAATTTTGATCAAGGTTTGAGTTTTAACGAGTACATTTAGCATTTAGCGTAGCGCATTTGCATTTCCAGGTGCCTACTTGAGACATATGCGTCGCAAGTAGAATCAAGAAGTTAACCTGTCTACGATACTGGTTCCCAATTGGGAATCAACCCTCCCACGTTCAGCTGAAACGGTGGCGCATGGAACGCAAAAATATTCTTAAAAATATTTAACCTCCACACATTAACAAGTCCAATAGCTCAAATGAAAGATAAACACCTTGTTCATCTAGCCAGCAAGTCAGATTTCTAAAATGTTTTACGGCGAAAACATAGCACATATATATGTAAAACCACCACCAGACACAGCTCATTTCAATAGCCAAAACATGCAATCAACAAACGCAGGATTAAAAAATAAATCGCTCACTAACCTTTTGAAAATCTTCATCAGATGACAGTAATATGACATGTTACACAGTACATATTTTTTTTTTCAATAATATGCCATTTATATCCATAAATGTCCATTTACAGTGAGTTCACGTTCAGAAATTACTCAAAAATGCCCGCAGGAAATCTATGTAGCGCGGCAAGATAACGTAAATAGACATCATAAACTTTGACTAAATATACATGTTCTACATATAGTTAGAAAGATACACTGCTTCTTTATGCAACCGCTGTGTTAGATTTATTTTTAACGTTACAGAAATCGCACACTATTCCATATGCTGAGACAGCGCTCAGTTCCAAGCTACATTTCCACGTAATGTTGGAGTCAACAGAAACACAGATTTAAGCATAAATATTCCCTTACCTTCGATGGTCTTCGTTCAGAATGTTCTGGAAGGCTTCATACTTACCCAATACATCGTTTGGTTTCAAGTCTTGCGTCTTTGTATTAGCTACGGCTAATAACATCAGCTGAAATGCACCCAAAACGTCCTCTGGTCCGGAAAAGTTGCGCATCAAAACTTCAAAATTACATATTATATGTCGACTAAACAGGTCAAACTAAGTGCAGAAGCATCGTCTGCCCTTCTCTTGAGTGCTGGAACAAAGGAATGGCTGGGACCAATTCGCGCCCATACGCACAGCCTATTCTCTCGTGGCACGCACTAATTTCACTCCCATAGGGTCAATTCTCGCGGGATTTGAACGATTCTAATGAAAGAGGACATCTAGCGGAAGAGATAGAAAGTGTCCCCAGAATCATAACTGGTTGGGAAGGGTGGGGGCCATGACGTCAAAGTTGCTCCAACTTTCATGGCCACAAAAACTAGTTTGGAAGAATGCCTGCCCTGTGAGTTCTGCTATACTTACAGACATAATTCCAACGGTTTTAGAATCTTTAGAGTGTTTTCTATCCAATAATAATTTTTATTTGCATATATTAGCATTTTTTGACAGATTTTTTTTCCAGTTTACTAGGGGTACCCAATCTCTCCAAAGGGGGCGTATGTCTGCCATATCCTTAACAGGTTTTAAAGAAGGATCTTTTAAGAATTGAGACATGGATTGTGTATGTGTGACATTCAGAGAGTGAATGGGCAAGACAAAATATTTAAGTGCATTGGAACAGGGTATGATAGTAGGTACCGGTTTGAGTGTGTCAAGAACTGCAATGCTGCTTAGTTTTTAAAGCTCAACAGTTTCCCGTGTATATCACGAATGTTGCAGCATCCAAAGGACATCCAGACAACGTGGCACAACTGTGGGAAGCATTGGAGTCAACATGGAACAGCATCCCTGTGGAACGCTTTCAACACCTTGTAGATTAAATGCCCTAAATAATTGAGGCTGGTCTGAGGGAAAAAGGGGTTGCAACACAATATTAGGATGGTGTATATTTTCTGTGGTTACATTTTGTGAAACCAAGCTAGACATATAGAAATAGGTTGGAATTGTGAGCATGAGGTGATAGTAAAATCCGTAAATTCACTCACTTAGATTAACAGCTATACAACAAAAAATAAAATCTCAATTTTACACTCAACAAATGATCCTTTATCCCCCCCACACACACTACCTGGTTGAACCATAAACAACTTATTAACAATGTAAAAACCTGTAAATAGTATGAGCAACATGACTATGTTAGTTATGAGCAACATGACTATGTTAGTTATGAGCAACATGACTAACATGACAAAAAAATAACCAGAGAAATACAAGACATCAATTCCCCTACAGTGGAGTTATCATTCACTTTAACCCAAGATGCAGGTCAGTTTCCCAGCCATGTGGAGGAGGGGCTGAGTAAAGCTACCCAACACAATGAAGGAGAAAGTAATTGGGGTCAGAATACACTTGAATGATCTCAAAGAAATATGATCTTGAAGGATTGCCCCGAAGATCTTAGGTAAGTATTTCAGCATCAAGGTCAGAAGGATGATCTTTACGGTACAGGAGGCTCTCTTCAGGTTCTCTCCCTTTTCTTTTTCACCCTTTCTCTCCTTCCCTCCATCTCCTGGACAGGATCTGCTCAGCACCATCAGTATGAAGACACTGCAGAACACGTCGATGAACAGAACCACGGCAAAGATAACAGCATGGAATTTGATGCCATCTGTGGTAGCACCCGCTGACACAGGATAGGCAGAGTGTCACCAAACATTGTACGGTGATACATCCCTGCCTATATCTCAGAGGTATGTATTTCAGGTAGACCAGAGGGTAGCCAACCGCAATGTAGCGCTCCACACAGATGCAGCACTGGAACATGGGTCGTCCAATCTCGACCAAGCAAGAAATGTACCTCCTGGCAGAATGAAGGGTCAACTTTTGATGAAGAGGACGTTGGTGACCAATAGAGATGAGTAGAGGCAGTAGAGAAGCTACATGACAGACTGGTTGATGGTGAAGATCTCCTGGTTCACCTGGACCGAAGGGCCACCCGTACCAGGTGTTGGTGACCAGGCCCAGGAGGCAGTTGAACAGTTCTGTTACCAGGTGGACTGGCAGACATCTGGGCCACACCCAGCACCAAGAGTCAAAATAATCAAACCCCTGGTGTGGTTAAACCTGACGGAATCAGGAACATTTGAGTTTGGTGCCTTCATTGCTGCACGTCCTCTGTTACTTTAGTCTCAGGAGAATAGGAAGAGCTGTGTGGAGATAGAAAAAACACAAGAGGAGAGGTAATTAGTGGAACTGAAGCGGTATAACACTTGGTGTAACAAGTTTTGTCATAACAGGAAGTAAGCTAATATTCATGGATAGACAATGTTATTATTACAAATTGATTGAAGCTACTGTGGTTTTTCAAGACAATGGAAGAAAGGTCGTTTTTTATTGTACCTTCTGCGGTTTCTTCTGATAGGGGAATAATGCACGTCTATACGCGTGTCACCTGTCCAGAGGTTAGGATGTGGCACCCACAGTATGCTTTGAAGAGAGCTCAAAAGAAGATTACACTCTTCTAGACTAGCATATATTTGACTAATGTATTGACTTTTGAATTGATGTGGATCTGTCATTAAAATAGCTGAAGCTAAATATATAGTTTGAGAGGCTCTTGATCTACTTCCTGAGAGTGAACTTGTGGATAGCATTTTTATGTACCTGCATCCATTTTGAATAATCCAACAATCCAATGCTAAGTAGCTTAGCACAATGACTGTAAATTCCTTCACACTGCACGCAGATACATACAAATGGAATCCACCAGTTCCTCTGAATCTTGATAAGTAGATAAAGGGTCTCATTGCCAAAATCCTGAACTATCCCTTTAACGTCAGGTGGGTCCAAGTTTTTTTTCCCGTGTTTATGGACCCTAATGGCTTTCTAGGATTGTGCACTATCTGGGCTAGAGTGTTGCTTAACCATGACACCATTAACCAAGTCTCATACATAGTCAGTCCAAATACATTTGAATAACTTTGTGTAATCTTGTGACAGACGAGGACCCTAAGTTCATACCATGAAAAACAAGACAATCCATTACTTAATGCTGATGCTAAATGAATAGGCCTAACCCCATATCTAACCACCCCGTCCTAAAATGAACTGTATAGTTAAACAAACAAACCAATATTCACAAAATCAAGCTAAACAAGTGATGCAGCTTTAGATAACAACAACTCTAATGCTAACGTGACGTATCTCACAAAATGCTATTGCTACATGCCACAAAATTAAAACTATCCAAACTATTTGTTTAAAAAATATATATATTATTCACCTATGACGTCTCTACGTATGTTTAAATGACAGTTGCAGGCACTAAGAACTTTATTTTTTAAATTCCAACAATAGTCTCCTAGCATTAGTTTGTCACAAAGACCTGTACTTTTATGCCCACAACTGTGTCTCTGGCCCTCTTCGGCATGGCAGCCTTCCCTCCCTGTAGAGATGAAGCAGGGGTGAAACAATGACGCTGAAAATGTTAACAATCAGCAAGATGGGGATGACATTGCAGTTGTGGACAAGACTGGATGACACAGTGGTGTAACCAAAGACAACCGGGAAGGAGCTTGCCAAGATAATCACCAAGTTGGTTGAGACCATGCCAAAAGCTCTCATCTTATGTGGGTCTGTTGTACCCTGTTTCTTCTCTCCCCCTCTGCCACCCTCTACCTCTCCTGGACCAGGCTGCTTCAGCACACGCAGAATGAAGAAGCAGCAGAGAGAAATGACGGCCACCCCAAGGCAATAGACACTAATGAGCACATAAGCTGTGATTTCTTCATAACCCATTAAAGTGATAGGATAGCACACACAAGAGAGTGTCAATACCCAGACCACGGTTGAACACACCACCCTGTACCTCCGGAGTCTGTACTTGAGGAATGTCACAGGTTGGACCACAGCCAGGTAGCGCTCCACACAGATGCAGCTCTGGAGCAGGGGCCTGCAGATCCACGAGAGGAAATAGAGGAAATAAACAGTCTGCCGTAAAATGACATTCTGGTTGAATTGGAAGCTGACCACATTAAGGAGACCCTGGATACAGAACATCAGCTCCACAGCAAACAGGTTAATAGGGAAGATCTGTGAGGGTTTGACACCTCCAGAGAGACTTCCACTCAGACAGAGCCAGAGGCACCAGACCAGAGATGGCGTCCCCAGGAGGAAGCACAGGGCCTGGGCAGCGACGAACAGCATTATCCCAACGTAGCCGTGGTCAAAGCAAACATCCCAGTTGTCAAGGTAAGTGTGGTTTCCTGAAGAGGCATTCATCCTTGTTAAATAATTTCCGAGCCCACTGAGATGTGAGAGAGGGGAGATGACAAGATTAATCACTTTATGTTTTAATATATTGTAGGCAAAATACTGATACAATATACTGTATTTATGCAAATATTCATATAAATACTTTGATATAGATAGGTGTACTGTTGTCTTTAAAAACATTGTGCATTGTCTCAGAAAGTCTGAATTAATACATGAATAGGAGATAACATACTCAGTGATGTTAAGATGTAAAATAACATACCTTAATCTTTGGGAAACTCGTACCTTGATGCGCAATAGTCGTAGTTCTTCCTCCTGGAGAAGGCTGAGTCCAACCCGATGGTACAACACCTACATGTATGAGTGATTTCATCCAATGCTGTCTGTCTGTCTTGTGTTCTTCCTAAGAAGTCACGTGTGGGTGACTTGAACACCATTGCATTTTATTTGACTAAAAATCTAAATGTTTCAGGAAGGAACAAAATGCAGATGCTTGTACACACACACACACACACACACACGCACATGCACGCACACAGATGGGATTTCAACCTGCTCAGGGATTTGCATTTTGGCCAGGCATCATCAGTCTGCACCTGTCTGTCCCAGCCACAGGTTAACCCAGCCACATGCAAGGGTTGACTCTTTCACCTTACATAATCAAATCATATGGGCTTTAGGCATACACAGTATTAGTCTGTTGTTTGGATTGTGAATCTCTATTTGCATAGGGAATACTTTACAGGTTTGTACTTGCAATTAAACAATATGTGATATCTTCATTCAAGTTACAATCATTGTATGTTTAAAAACTCAAAAGAAGTGTATGTTTGTTTTGTTAATAATATTGTTCAAAACCTATATAAGCTGTTAAAACCTGTTATGGCGAGTCGTTCCCCTAGGGGAACCCCCCCCATTCAGCTCAAAAGGTGGCACGGGGAATTAAAAATATTCTTTAGAAATATTTAACTATTAAACATTAACATGTCCAATACAGCAAATGAAAGATAAACATCTTCTTAATCTACCCATCATGTCCGATTTTTAAAATGTTTTACAGCGAAAACACAAAATATATTTATGTTAGACCACCACCAAATCAAAAAAAAAAAGCAATTTTTCCCAGCCAAAGATAGTCACAAAAGCAGAATTAGAGATAAAACCTTTGATAATCTTCATCAGATGACACTAATATGACATGTTACACAATACATTTATGTTTTGTTCGATAATATGCATATTTATATCCACAAATCTCGGTTTACATTGACGCCATGTTCAGAAATGCCTCCAAAATATCCGGAGTAATTACAGAGAGCCATGCCATATAACAGAAATACTCATCATAAACTTTGACGAAAGATACATGTGCTACATATAATTAAAGATACACTGGTTCTTAATTAATGCAACCGCTGTGTCAGATTTTTTTTTAAACGTTACGAAAAAAGCCTACCATGCAATAATCTGAGACGACGCTCAGACGTAAATATATTTCTCCGCCATGTTGGAGTCAGTAGAAATACGAAATTACTTCATAAATGTTTCCTTACCTTTGATGATCTTTCATCAGAATGTAGTGCAAGGAGTCCTAGTTCCACAATAAATCGTTGTTTTGTTCCATAATGTCCAATACTAGTGTCCAATTAGCTGCATTTGCTAGCACTTTCAGCTCACGTGCCCAAAAGCTGACGCTGGTCGAGGGGAACTCGGACGAAATTTTCAAAAATATATATTCCAGGTCAAATAAACTGGTCAAACTAAGTAGAGAATCAATCTTCAGGATGTTATTTTCATATATATCTAATAACGTTCCAACCGGAGCATACGTTTTCAACTGCAGCCAAATGGAACGATGGTGACATCCACAGACAAATGCGCCACAGGGAAGTTGCATTCTGCCAGGACAGTGACTCATTCCCCTCCCATTCGGTCAAAGTTCACACCAGAGGCTCCATTCCACGTTCTACTGAATGAGGACATCTAGTGGAAGGTGTAGGAAGTGCTAACAGATCCATATCTTATTTGGAAGTGAAGAGGCGATGACTTAAAATTAGACCCGCATTCAGAATTTCACTTCCTGTTTGGAAGATTGCCTGCCCTATGAGTTCTGTTATACTCACAGACATAATTCAAACAGTTTTTAGAAACTTCAGAGTGTTTTCTATCCAATAGTCATAATAATATGCATATATTAGCAATCTAGGACAGAGTAGGATGCAGTTCATTATGGGCACGCAATTCATCCAAAGTGAAAATACTGCCCCCTATACCCATCAAGTTAATGTGTGAACGTGTAGTTAGTTTTAATAGTATAGTATTATGTTATCATTCAGTAATAAAGTAATATTATGTAGGCTATTAAGTAAAAATCAAATCAAACTTGATTTGCCACATGCGCCAAATACAAGTGTAGACTTTACAATGAAATTGCAATAATTTACAATGTAAATTGTCCGGTGGCAATATTTATGAATTGTTTCTGCAGTCTAATTGCTTGGGGGTAGAAGCTGTTCAGGAGCCTTTTGGTCCTTGACTTGACGCTCCGGTACCGCTTGCCGTTCGGTAGCAGAGAAAACAATCTATAACTTGGGTGACTGGAGTCACTTACAATTTTATGGTCTTTCCTCTGACACCACCTATTATATAGGTCCTGGATGGAAGGAAGCTTGGCCCCAGTGATGTACTGGGCCGTTCACACTACCCTCTGTTGCACCTTATGGTCAGATGCCGAGCAGTGTCCATACCAGGCGGTGATGCAACCGGTCAGGATGCTCTCAATGGTGCAACTGTTGAACCTTTTCAGGATCTGGGGACCGATGCCATATATTTTCAGTCTCCTGAGTGGGAAAAGGTTTTGTTGTGCCCTCTTCTCGACTGTCTTGTTATGTTTGTTGGTTATGTGGACACCAAGGAACTTGAAACTCTCGACCCGCTCCACTACAGCCCTGTCGATGTTAATTGGGCCTGTTCGGCCCGCCTTGTCCTGTAGTAGAAGCTTCTCATTCAGTCATGGTAATGTATATTGAATAATGTTCATACGTTTATCCACATGCATAAGGAGTTGCCTGTAGATAGAGAGACAAGCGTAAGGTTTAGAATTCTGACCACCACATCCTCTAGAGTTCCAAGGATCCCCAAAACACTAACATGTTGAGTCAAATCTTTGTTCTGTGTGTGTGTGTGTGTGTGTGTGTGTGTGTGTGTGTGTGTGTGTGTGTGTGTGTGTGTGTGTGTGTGTGTGTGTGTGTGTGTGTCGTTTTCTTTTCAAGCACGAATATACGTATAGAAGATCATAATGAACTACACCATGTGGTCTGTCTCCTAAAGAGAGGCAGTGACAGCAGATAAAATACTATGTTGGCTGTCATGCAAATAGCCAATGAAAACATTATGGCAGGTCCCTGTGTTCATGGAAGCTAATATTTTTCTTCCAGTGGCCCTGTTTGGGTTCTCATGTTTTGTAATGTGGATACAATTAACCAAGACATATGCATTCATCACTGAAGGGGGACACATATTTGATGACATGATGTAATTATAAATGACAGACAGACAAGGACCTGAACTGATAAAATCAATCAGATTTGTTTTATTCCACACTTCTTTAAAAATGTACAGCAACACAATTCTATAATGAACAAAAATATGAACTCAATATGCAAGAATTTCATAGGTTTTACTGTGTTACACTTCATGTGAGGAAGTCAGTCAATTGAAATATATAAAATAGTCCCTAATCTATGGATTTTACATAACTGGGAATACAGATACCATTTTCATCAATAAAATGCAATTGTGTTAGTTATCTGTAGCGTATTGATCTGTTGATCACAGATACCTTTAAAAAAGATTAGACTCACAGTGGGCCTCAGGATCTAGCCACAGTCTTTTTGAGAATGACAATTTCCATAGCTAAAATGCAATTGTGTTAGTTATCTGTAGCGTATTGATCTGTTGATCACAGATACCTTTTAAAAGAATTGACTAACAGTGGGCCTCAGGATCTAGCCACAGTCTTTTTGAGAATTACAATTTCCATTGCTAAAATGCTATTGTGTTCGTTGTGCCAGCATCGGGCACAGAGGACCCTTGTGCTCTGACACTTTGTTTGGGTTGGGTGCAGGAACGTTTTGATGGCGACGCACTTTACAATTATTCCGACCGCGGACGTTGCTGGAATCATGGTTTCGTGGTGGAAACTGTTGTTGTGCGTCATCTCTCAACGCTCCAATACCTGATAATGCACCCTCTAACTGGAGTGAGTGCTCCTGGTTAAACTTCAAAACCAAGTGGCCAGGGCTCTTAGCGTTGTGAGCATTTGATGCATTTGTAAGACAGGCAAGCCAACGTGGGCGGCAGGGCCCAAGTAGGTAATGAAGGTAGGATACATGTTCGACAGGAACATTTGTTTAAATGGTAACAGGTCTTCCATGCCTGTTTCAGTGAGTAGGCCAAAGTAAGCTGAACGAAGCCTATGATAGCAATCCACTGTGAGGCCGGTTGGACGTGCTACTAAATTCTCTAAAACGACATTGGAGGCGGCATATGTATAGAAATTTCAGCTCATGAAACATGGGACCAACACTTTACTTTATGTTACGTTTACATTTTTATTCAGTTTAAATTGAACATCACTCAGAATTAGAGAACTGTAATACAGTATAAAATACAAGCTAAAATATGATTTTGCTAAGTAAAAATAGTAGTATATATTTTTTATGTAATTTTTCTTCAAACCAATCAAAACAGTCAGGAATAGTTTGGAATTGTGAGCATGAGGTGATAGTAAAATCTCACAATGGAATGGAATGGAACAGAATGATAACCTGAGAAATGCAAGACAACCATTCCCCTACAGTGGAGTTGTCCTTCTCTTTAAAGGGGCAATCTGCTTTTGCTACTACCATTCTTGGACATTGAAATTAATGACATACCCATTGATTCTTGAAGAATATTATTTATATAAGCGGTTAGTTCAACTGTCATACCATATCAGAACCCAAAATAAGAGCTTATTTAGATCCTATGTTTGTAAAAAAGTAAAGTTAATTAACAAGCACTGTAGCCTTAAGACGTGGTAAATACTATAATTCTGATATCATGAATCAATGCGTCCTTAGCTCTGTCTATGAATTTGAGAGTTTCTCCAACTACGTCCCTCTGCTTCTTATCAACACAATAGAGGGGAATCCACTTTGTTGTTGTTTGGTTTGCAGATTGCCCCTTTAAAAACAACTCAAATGCAATTCTGCTCTGTCTCACAAAGTTCTATTGCTTTATGCCACCAAAAGAAAACAATCAAAACTATCAATTAAAACATTAAACAAATCATTCTATGCCACGGCCTTGTTTACATATGTTTAAACTACAATTGCAGGCAGTAAGAAGATAGGCTGTGCCACGGAATTGGGAGAATCATTTTTATTCAATGCATATTTTGTCACGACTCAGGATATGACCCAGATGCAGACACAGGAGGCGGATAGTACAGTTATTAGATTATTTATTATAAACATGGGGCAAGCAAAGGGCAGGTCGAGGGCAGGCAGAGGTTCGTGATCAGGTCAGAGTCAGGCAGGTACAGGATGGCAGGCAGGCTCAGGGTCAGGGTAGGCAGAATGGTCAGAAAGGGAAAAACTACATAACAGAACTTGAGAAACAGGAAGGCGGGAAAGAACACTGGTAAGACCTGACAAGACAAGATGAACTGGCAACAGACAAACAGAGAACACAGGTATAAATACACAGGGGATAATTGAGAAGATGGGAGAAACCTGGAGGGGGTGGAGACAAGCACAAAGACTGGTGAAACAGATCAGGGTGTGACATATTTAACAAAATGCGCTATCGTGTCCTAGCGATAGTTTGCAACAATAACCTCTACTTTTAGTGCCTGCAAATGTAAGTCTAACGTGTCTCTGGCCCTCTTCGGCATGGCAGCCTTCCCTCCCTGTAGAGGTGAATCAAGGGTGAGGCCATGACACTGAAGATGTTAACAATCACCAACATGGGAAAGACATTGCAGTAATACTCAATACTGAATGACAATGTGGTGTAAACACCAACCACCGGGATGGAGCTCGCCAAGATAATCACCAGGTTAGTTAAGACGATCCCAAAAGCTCTCATCTTATGTGGGTCTGTCTTTCCCTGTTTCTTCTCTCCCCCTCTGCCCCCTTCTACCTCTGCTGGACCAGGCTGCTTCAGCACACGTAGGATGAAGAAGCAGCAGAGAGAAATGACTGCCAACCCAAGGCAATACACACTAACAAGCACATAAGCTGACATTTCTTCATATCCCATTGAAGCGATAGGAGAACATGCAAATGAGAGCAACAACACCCAGACCATGGTTGAACAGGCCACCCTGTACCTCCGGAGTCTGTACTTGAGGAAAGCCACAGGTTGGACCACCGCCAGGCAGAGCTCCACACAGATGCAGCTCTGGAGCAGGGGCCTGCAGGTCCAGGAGAGGTTGTAGAGGAAATACACAGCCTGCCGTAACATTGTAGCCTTCGGGATGAGTAGGTAGCTGATCACCTCAAGGAGACCCTCGACACAGAACATCAGCTCCACTGCAAACAGGTTAGTAGGGAAGACCTGGGTGGGTTTGAGACCTCCAGAGAGACTTCCACTCAGAGAGAGCCAGAGACACCAGACAAGAGCTGGTGTCCCCACGAGGAAGCACAAGGCCTGGGCAGCACTGAACAGCATTGTCACAACATAGAACTGGTCCACGCAAACATCCCAGTTGTCAAGGTAAGTGTGGTTTCCTGAAGAGGCATTCATCCTGGTGGAACAATATCCGAGCCTACTAAGATATGAGAGAGGGTTGATTAAGCAATTGATCACTTTTTCTTGAAATATACTGTATATATTTGGCAAAATACTGATGCAAAATACTGAGAAGTAAAATAAATAGCCTGAGATAGCATACTCAATGACGCTAAAATGTAAAAAAAAGCCTACCTTGGTTGTTTTGCTAACTCAGACCTTGCTTGATTCACAATATTTGTGGTTCTTTCTCCTGCAGAAGGCTGAGTCCAACCCAATGAAATAACACCTAGACGTATGATTGATTTTAGCCAACGCTCCCTGTCCTGTGTTCTTCCTTACAAGTGACGTGTTGTCTTATTTACATAGTCACACACCTTTGGGCAGTGATAAATTGAGCACCATTGCATTTTATTTGACTAGAAATCAAAACACAGATTAAAAAAATGTGGATGCTTGCACGCACAGACACACACACACACACACACACACACACACACAGATATTACATTTCAACCTGCTCTGTGATTTGCATTTCGCAGCCTGAGCAGAAATGGAAGCATCGTCACTCATATCACTCAGCACCTGTCTATCCCAGCCGCAGGTTAACCCAGCCACCTGCAAGGGCTGACTCTTTCACCTAACATAATCAAATCAGAACCACTTCAGAAATACACAGTATTAGTCTGTTGTTTGGATTCTGGATCTCTCTCTAATTGCATAGTGAATACTTTATTTGTACTTACAGGTCAACCATATCTTCATAAACAAAAACAGTCATTCTATGTTTAAACGCAGACCTTTTCTCAAACAAGTGATATTTTTTTGATTTCAAGTATTTATCATGATGTAAAATATAGTTACATATCTGTAGTGCTAATAATACTAGAGTGATAATCCTATATAGAGTGCTAATGTGTGAAGTGTGTAGTCAGATTTAATAGTATGGTACTATTTTATCATTCAGTAATAAAGTAATTTTATGTTCTCTCGTAAGAAGTAGCTTTTCATTCAGTCATGGTTATGTATGGTAATGACCTCAAAAACTCATAAATGAGAGAAAGTGCACAACAGTTTTTGAATTATTGAATGAAAAAAGCCCAGCTGTCCACGAACCGTAAGGCCGTTCACCAAAACACTCCAAATATTCTTTTGATTGGCAGACAGCAGGGTGACTGGCATGCTGGACCTCGCTAAACTCATGAAAATGGCCATAAACAGTTAATACATAACTGACCAGGAGGGTCGCTAAACATTCCCCCCTCCACTATGTCCCATGTCCCCGGAGGTCTCTTTTGTCTGCATGGGCATAAAGGGGGCAGAGTGTCCACTCGTAGTAAAGGGTGTTCAGTCTGTGGCAGCGGGCTGTCACTCTGGGGCACAGGGGATGAGGACAGGGACAGGGGGGAACTGATGGGGACACATGGGGCACAGCTTGTTTCTCTGGTGGATCACTCAGTGACGCAGGGGGTATAGGGGAGTGGGCCGTTTGGAGCCATGTGTCGTGTAAATCAAGATTGACTTTGTTATTTCTTCAAACAATCAATCTTTATTAATAAGAATTGCAATAATGGACCCTACACTCTGAGGTCAAAGATGGGAGCTCAAATGACAAGAAGTCAGGAACCTTACATAGACAGGCTCTCAATGCAAGCATCTACAAAACACGTGATCTTAGTATGTGTATGTGTGGGGAGAAACAGATCGAACCTGAGGTAAGAGGTACACAATGTGGTTGTCTCGTCCTGTAGCAACTGCTGGTTAATCTCCTCTTCGAGTGAGGACAAAGGACAATAGGTGTCAGACCACCAGGAAATCACTCTAGACATAAATGAACCAGCAAGCACCTTTTGCTGTCTGCTCAGATGATAGATGATTTCAGACCCACACACACCTACACATAAAAAAGCATGAATATTTCACCCAGCAATCAGATAATACCATGACATCAGCTTTGCGAGACTCAAAATGTCTACCTTGGTCACTGTGAATGGACTCTGCAGCTCCAAACCTGCCAAACCCAAGGTGTCCAGTCACGAGCCCCCCATGCATGCCCTGGAGCAGTCTCCTGCAATGCTTTGGGGACCACCGTCTGCCACCTCTCCTCTCCTGTAGATAGCTCCTTCCATGCTCTCTGTATGCTCTCCTGTTATTCCTCTGTCCAGGTGAAGGCCTCCTGTTACTCCTCTGTGCAGGTGAAGGCCTCCTGTTACTCTTCTGTCCAGGTGAAGGCCTCCTGTTACTCTTCTGTCCATGTGAAGGCCTCCTGTTACTCTTCTGTCCATGTGAAGGCCTGTTATTCCTCTGTCCATGTGAAGGCCTCCTGTTACTCTTCTGTCCAGGTGAAGGCCTGTTATTCCTCTGTCCATGTGAAGGCCTCCTATTACTCTTCTGTCCAGGTGAAGGCCTCCTATTACTCTTCTGTCCAGGTGAAGGCCTCATGTTATTTATCTGTCCAGGTGAAGGCCTCCTGTTACTCCTCTGTCCATGTGAAGGCCTCATGTTACTCCTCTGTCCAGGTAAAGGCCTCCTGTTACTCCTCTGTGCAGGTGAAGGCCTCCTGTTACTCTTCTGTCCAGGTGAAGGCCTCCTGTTACTCTTCTGTCCATGTGAAGGCCTCCTGTTACTCTTCTGTCCATGTGAAGGCCTGTTATTCCTCTGTCCATGTGAAGGCCTCCTGTTACTCTTCTGTCCAGGTGAAGGCCTGTTATTCCTCTGTCCATGTGAAGGCCTCCTATTACTCTTCTGTCCAGGTGAAGGCCTCCTATTACTCTTCTGTCCAGGTGAAGGCCTCATGTTATTTATCTGTCCAGGTGAAGGCCTCCTGTTACTC
This sequence comes from Oncorhynchus mykiss, assembly GCF_057628025.1. Classification (NCBI taxonomy): domain Eukaryota; kingdom Metazoa; phylum Chordata; class Actinopteri; order Salmoniformes; family Salmonidae; genus Oncorhynchus; species Oncorhynchus mykiss. The sequence continues at coordinate 75,593,052 of NC_143031.1, forward strand.
CTCTGTCCATGTGAAGGCCTCATGTTACTCCTCTGTCCAGGTAAAGGCCTCCTGTTACTCCTCTGTCCAGGTGAAGGCCTCATGTTACTCCTCTGTCCATGTGAAGGCCTCCTATTACTCTTCTGTCCAGGTGAAGGCCTCCTGTTATTCCTCTGTCCATGTGAAGGCCTCCTGTTATTTCTCTGTCCATGTGAAGGCCTGTTATTCCTCTGTCCAGGTGAAGGCCTCCTGTTACTCCTCTGTCCATGTGAAGGCCTCCTATTACTCTTCTGTCCAGGTGAAGGCCTCCTGTTATTCCTCTGTCCATGTGAAGAACTCCTGTTATTTCTCTGTCCATGTGAAGGCCTGTTATTCCTCTGTCCAGGTGAAGGCCTCATGTTACTGCTCTGTCCATGTGAAAGCCTCCTGTTACTCCTCTGTCCAGGTGAAGGCCTCCTATTACTCCTCTGTCCATGTGAAGGCCTCCTGTTACTCCTCTGTCCAGGTGAAGGCCTCCTGTTACTCCTCTGTCCATGTGAAGGCCTCCTGTTACTCCTCTGTCCATGTGAAGGCCTCCTGTTACTCCTCTGTCCAGGTGAAGGCCTCCTGTTACTCCTCTGTCCAGATGAAGGCCTCCTGTTACTCCTCTGTCCATGTGAAGGCCTCCTGTTACTCCTCTGTCCAGGTGAAGGCCTCCTGTTACTCCTCTGTCCATGTGAAGGCTTGTTATTCCTCTGTCCAGGTGAAGGCCTCATGTTACTCCTCAGTCCAGGTGAAGGCCTCCTGTTACTCCTCTGTCCAGGTGAAGACCTCCTGTTACTCCTCTGTCCATGTGAAGGCCTCCTGTTACTCCTCTGTCCAGGTGAAGGCCTCCTGTTACTCCTCTGTCCATGTGAAGGCTTTTTATTCCTCTGTCCAGGTGAAGACCTCCTGTTACTCCTCTGTACATGTGAAGGCCTGTTATTCCTCTGTCCAGGTGAAGGCCTCCTGTTACTCCTCTGTCCATGTGAAGGCCTCTTGTTACTCTTCTGTCCAGGTGAATGCCTCCTGTTACCCTTCTGTCCAGGTGAAGGCCTCCTGTTACTCCTCTGTCCATGTGAAGGCCTCCTGTTACTCCTCTGTCCATGTGAAGACCTCCTGTTACTCCTCTGTCCAGGTGAAGGCCTCCTGTTACACTTCTGTCTACGTGAAGGCCTCCTGTTACTCCTCTGTCCATGTGAAGAACTCCTGTTTCTCCTCCGTCCATGTGCAGACCTCCTGTTACTCTTTTGTCCAGGTGAAGACCTCCTGTTATTCCTCCGTCCATGTGCAGACCTCCTGTTACTCTTTTGTCCAGGTGAAGACCTCCTGTTATTCCTCTGTCCATGTGAAGACCTCCTGTTACTCCTCTGTCCATGTGAATGCCTCCTGTTACTCCTCTGTCCATGTGAAGACCTCATGTTACTCTTCTGTCCACATGAAGTCCTCATGTTACTCCTTTGTCCAGGTGAAGGCCTCCTGTTACTCCTCTGTCCATGTGAAGACCTCCTGTTACTCCTCTGTCCATGTGAAGGCCTCCTGTTACTCTTCTGTCCAGGTGAAGGCCTCCTGTTACTCCCCTGTCCAGGTGAAGGCCTCCAGTTACTCCTCTGTCTAGGTGAAGGCCTGTTGTTACTCCCCTGTCCAGGTGAAGGCCTCCTGTTACTCCTCTGTCCAGGACAAGGCCTCCTGTTCTTCCTCTGTCCAGGTGAAGGCCTCCTGTTACTCCTCTGTCTAGGTGAAGGCCTGTTGTTACTCCCCTGTCCAGGTGAAGGCCTCCTGTTACTCCTCTGGCCATGTGAAGACCTCCTGTTACTCCTCTGTCCAGGTGAAGGCCTCCTGTTACTCTTCTGTCCAGGAACCTCGTGGTGATAGTGGGCTTTGGCTAAGAGAGCCACGGGTCCAACCTGCCCAGTCTACGCGGACCCTGAGCCATTTCTCTGAGCTCTGGGAGACATAGGGCAATCCCTGTGCAGATGGCTTTCCACACACAGAAGACCATGTTTGTGTTGCGTGCTACATGCTGTCTGAAGTGCTACATGCTGTCTGTAGTGCTACATGCTGTCTATAGTGATATATGCTGTCTATAGTGCTATATGCTGTCTATAGTGCTATATGTTTTTAATATTTTTTCTATTTCACCTTTATTTAACCAAGTAGGCTGGTTGAGAACAAGTTCTAATTTGCAACTGCGACCTGGCCAAGATAAAGCATAGCAGTGTGAACAGACAACAACACAGAGTTACACATGGAGTAAACAATAAACAAGTCAATAACACATGAGAAAAAAAGGAAAAAGAAAAAAAAGAGTCTATATACATTGTGTGCAAAAGGCATGAGGAGGTAGGCGAATAATTACAATTTAGCAGATTAACACTGGAGTGATAAATGATCAGATGGTCATGTGCAGGTAGAGATACTGGTGTGCAAAAGAGCAGAAAAGTAAATAAATAAAAACAGTATGGGGATGAGGTAGGTAAATTGGGTGGGCTATTTACCGATGGACTATGTACAGCTGCAGCGATCAGTTAGCTGCTCAGATAGCTGTCAATAGTGATATATGCTGTCTGTAGTGCTATATGCTGTCTATAGTGATACATGCAGTATGTAGTGTTGCATGCTGTCTGTAGTCATACATGCTGTCTGTAGTGCTGCTACATGCTGTGTATAGTGCTACATGCTGTATATAGTGCTACATGCTGTCTATAGTACTACATGCTGTCTCTAGTGCTACATGCTGTCTATAGTATTTCATGTTGTCTATAGTGCTATATGCCTGCTATAGTACTACATGCTGTCTATAGTACTACATGCTGTCTATAGTTCTGTATTCTGTCTATCGTGCTACATGCTGTCGGTGGTGCTATATGGTGTCTACAGTGTTACATGCTGTCTGTAGTGCTACATGCTGTCTGTAGTGCTGTATGCTGTCTAGCCATAGACCACCACAAACAAAACCCTAAAGAAACTGCCACAAGTAACACACACTGTCAGGACAAGAATAGAGAGAGAACAAAGGGAAAGCCTGGTCATATAACTTGCAGTGCCCAAAACATTACAGGCATTCCTTTGATTGGCTGACAGCAGGGTAACTGGCATGCTGGATCCCGCAATATGAAATAATATTCCTATGCTTATAGACACAAAGAGCTGTCATTAGATACTGACAAGCATAAGGTTTGAAATTCCTTTAGAGTTCCAACGATACACAGAAACACATGTTAAGTAAAATCTTTTTTATTTTTGTGTGTGTGTGTGCAGTTTTCTTCAAAATATTGAAGATCAGAATTAGGCCTTACTCCTACAGAGGCAGTTACAACAGCTGAAAGACAATGATGTCTGTCATGCAAATAGCCAATAAAAACATCAAGCAAGGTCCAGCTGTTCATGGAAGCTAATGTTTATATCCTGTTAGCCCTGTCGGAGTTTGTATGTTTCCTATTAGCCAAGACAGGTGCATTCATCACTGAAGGGGGATACATATTTAATGACATGCTGTAATCAATGACGGACTGGCCATCTGGAGCACTGGTAGTTTTCCCGAGGGGCCACTTCACAATTGGGGTGATGCAACACAAAATATAAATAACCCCAGCCCCTGCTTAAGTAAAAGTAACAAAGTGCTGTGTGTCTGATTGGCCCAGGGGAGTGGGCTGCCGGCCCTCTGCCACTGCGGTTGGGTATTACATCTGTCAGCCTCTCTCTCCCAGCCAATTACTTTTGGTCCAGTCCATTCTAACTTTACCTGGACCCCGCCCCTTTCCCATCTCTGTTAAGTGGTGACATTTGAATACATAGTGCAGTGGAGCAAGATGGACAAACAGAGAAAACGTAAAGGTGCTGAAAAGCGGAGAGAGAAGTGGTTGAAGTCCCTTTAGGCTGATGAAGCCAAATATTTAAAAATAACAAATTATTCATTTGTCGCCGTTACCAGTCAATCATCTCAGCCTAGTTAGCCTGGCTGATACCACTTCCACCCCAATTTGTGATTATTTTAAGAGGTCGAAATCAGGGGACCTAAACAAGATTTTCTAAGATTTTCTATTTTCTATTTCCTAAGATTTTCTTTTGTAAAGATGGGACGAACAGGAAGTGGCTGTCATACAGTGAAGAGAACATTGCTTTATTCTGCTTCATTTGTATGGCATTTGCAAAGCCCTTTATGAATGGAATGGCAGACTGGAAGCAAATCCATCAGAGAGTGGAAGAGCATTATGCATAGAGATTATGCTGAGGCCTACTTTCTAAGGTCCTCCAAAGGTAACATTGAGCGGCTGTTCATCGGCAGTCAGGTGTCTGCTCATAGAGAGCAAGTGTGCAGAAGTGCTAGAGTGCATTATAGATGTTGTTAAAGTCATAGGCAAGAGTGATCTGAGCTACAGAGACATGCAGTCTGAAGCAGCTTATACGCTAGATGACAGCAGCATCGACCGTGGCAACCTTTTAGAGATGATCATTCTGCTGGGAAAGTGAATGTGTATGAAAAAGCATCTCACTGCCTGCATAGAGAAAAGCAAAAAACTGCATGACTCTGGGTCAAGAGGCGGCAGAGGCTCTCTAATCACTCTATTATCAAAGACTACCATCGATAATGTCATTACCACCATCCAACACATAATGCAGGCCACCATAGCAACTGAAATCCAGGAAGCTGGTGTGTTTTCAGTCCAGATTGACACTACGCAGGCCTGGGGGCGACCCGTCCGGAAGTCCCTCTGCAACTGGATCCCGGACTTCCTGACGGGCCGCCCCCAGGTGGTGAGGTTAGGTAGCAACACATCTGCCACGCTGACCCTCAACACTGGAGCTCCACAGGGGTGCATGCTCAGTCCCCTCCTGTACTCCCTGTTCACCCATGACTGCATGGCCAAGCAAGACTCCAATACCATCATTAAGTTTACAGATGACACAACAGCGGTAGGGCTGATTACTGACAACGACGAGACAGCCTATAGGGAGGAAGTCAGAGACCTGGCCGGGTGGTCCCAGAGTAACAACCTATCCTTCAACGTAACCAAGACTAAGGAGATGATTGTGGACTACAGGAAAAGGAGGACCGAGCACACCCACATTCTCATCGGCGGTGCTGTAGTGGAGCAGGTTGAGAGCTTCAAGTTCCTTGGTGTCCACATCAACAACAAACTAGAATGGTCCAAACACACCAAGACAGTCGTGAAGAGGGCACAACAAAGCCTATTCCCCTCAGGAAACTAAAAAGATTTGGCATGGATCCTGAGATCCTTAAAAGGTTCTACAGCTGCAACATCGAGAGCATTGCCTGGTACGGCAATTGCCCGGTCTCTGACTGCAAGGCACTATAGAGGGTAGTGTGTACGGCCCAGTACATCACTGGGGCTAAGCTACCTACCATGCAGTACCTCTACACCAGGCGGTGTCAGAGGAAGGCCCTAAAAATTGTCAAAGACACCAGCCACCCCAGTCATAGACTGTTCTCTCTACTACTGCATGGCAAGCAGTACCGGAGTGCCAAGTCTAGGACAAAAAGGCTTCTCAACAGTTTTCACCACCAAGCCATAAGACTCCCGAACAGGTAATCAAATGGCTACCTGGACTATTTGCTTTGTGTGCCCCCCCCAACCCCTCTTTTTATGCTGCTGCTACTCTCTGTTTATCATATATGCATAGTCACTTTAACTATACATTAATTTACATACTACCTCAATTGGGCCAACCAACCAGTGCTCCCGCACATTGGCTAACCGGGCTAACTGCATTGTCTCCCCCGTTGCCCCCTTCTACCTCTCCGGGACCAGGCTGCTTCAGCACACGCAGGATGAAGAAGTAGCAGAGAGAAATGATGGCCACCCCAAGACAATAGACACTACTGAGCACATAACCTGTGGCTTCTTCATAACCAAATAAAGAGATGGGAGACAATGCAAAAGCAAGCGACAGCAGCCAGACCAGGGTTGAACATGCCACTCTGTAACTACGAAGCCTGTATTTGAGGAAAGCCACAGGTTGGGCCACCATCAGGCAGCACTCCACACAGATGCAGCTCTGGATCAGTGGCCTGCAGGTCCAGACGAGGTCATAGAGGACATAAACAGAGTGCCGTAACATGATATTCTGGCTGTATAAGTAGCTGACCATCTCAAGGAGACCCTCGAAACAGAACAACAGCTCCACTGCAAACAGGTTAACAGGGAATACCTGGGTGGGTTTGACACCTCCAGAGAGACTTCCACTCAGAAAGATCCAGAAGCACCAGACTAAGGCTGGCGTCCCCGGGAGGAAGCACAGGTACTGGGCAGCATGGTAAAGACCTGGCACAACATAATCCTGGTCCAAGCAAACATCCCATCTGTCAAGGTAAGTGTGGTTTCCTGAACAGTCATTCATTCTTGTGGAACAACATCTGAGCCCACTGAGAGACGAGAGAAGGGAGATTACATGATTCATGACTTTATGTTTAATTTCACATATTCCAATGCCAGTTGATTCTGACGCAAACACATAACAATACTTTGATATACAGTACGTAGGTCTACTGTTATGTCAGTCAGAATATTGTGCATTGTCTCAGAATGTCTGAATGGAAAAATGAAGAGGAGAATAAAAATGGTTAGAATGAACATAACATGTTGAAATGTAAAATAACCTACATGTTTGTGGTGTTCTCTCCTGTAGAAGGCTGAGTCCAACCAGATGGAATAACACCAACATGTTTGTGGTGTTCTCTCCTGTAGAAGGCTGAGTCCAACCAGATGGAATAACACCAACATGTTTGTGGTGTTCTCTCCTGTAGAAGGCTGAGTCCAACCAGATGGAATAACACCAACATGTATGAGTGATTTTAGCCAAAGCTCTCTGTCCTGTGTTCTTCCTAACAAGTCACGTCTTGTGTTATTTACATACGTACCCTTGTGTGCACTGAGGAGTTTTGCACCATATTGATGAACAAAGCAGATGAATACAAAGCAAATGCTGCATACACAGACCCGCAGACACACACACACACACAATCACACACAGATACAATTACAACCTGCTCAGTGATTTGCATTTTGTTGTGAGCATAAATATAAGCATCATCAGTCATATCACTCAGTACCTGTCTGTCCCAGCCACAGGTTAACCCAGCCACCTGCAAGGGCTGACTCTTTCACTTTACATAATGAAGTCATATGGTCTTCAGAAATACACAGTACTAGTCTGTGGTTTGTATTCTGGATCTCTCTCTAATCACATAGTGAATACAGTATAGATTTGTACTTACAGGTCAACCAAATGTGATATCTATATATACAAAAATAAACAACCATTCTGCGTTTTAACACACACTCATAAACAGTTACACATAACTGACCAGGAGGGTGCTACAGAGTCCCCCCACCACTAAGTCCCTTGGCCCCAGAGGTCTATTTTATCTGCAAGGGTGTAATGGGGCAGAGTGTCCTCTCATGGCAAAGGTTGTTCAGTCTGTGGTAAGGGGCAAGCTGGGGGACTGGGGATGAGGACAGGGACAGGGGACAGGGGGTGGAAATTATAGGGGCACACTGGGCACAGCCTGTTTTTCCGGTGAACCATTCAGTGACACAGGGGATACAGGGGCGTGGGCTGTCTGGAGCCATGTCTGAGGAGCCTGGGTGTGTGGTGGAATGTCATTGCCAGTGGGAGGGGTTGTTGGGGTCCCTGGTGTTTGTGGGTTGAAGAGGCCCCTTTTATGGGGCTAACCTATCTCGGTGCAGTGCCACCTTTCTCCCCCTGGGATGCAGCTGAACCCGGTACACCACGTCTTCCATACTCTCCAGGACCCTGCAGTGCCCCACCCATTGACTGTCCAGCTTGGGGCAACAACCTTTCATTCTCAGGGGGCTGTAGACCCAGACCAGCTTCCCAGCCTCAAAGTAAACATTGTATTTTATTTTCTGCCTCACATCTGCATTCTGCAGCTCCTCCTTGGCCAAGGTGTGAGCTGACTCCAGGCTCTCCTGGTCTCCTGGCATACTCCTGCCCGGGAGAACAGGAGGACTATCAAGGGGACCCCCGAACCTGGTAATCATCTTTCTCTTTCAGCGTACAGTAGGTGGAGTCTTGGACAGTGTTGCAGCACACCATGAGGGATGGGCAGGTGCTTTTCACAGTAACAAGGGTGTTTGGCAGTGATGATGGCCAGCTGCTGTGATAGCGTTTTGTTGAAGCACTCCACGAGACCATCACACTGTGGGTGAAGTGGAGTGGTGTGTGTCTTGTGCAAACCCAGCTGCTCACACATGGTGGCGAACACATGGGACTAAACATTTATTTGAAAGAACTCTGCGGCTCCAAACCTGCCAAACCCAAGGTGTCCAGTCACTACTCCTCCATGCATTCCCTGTAGCGCAGTCTCCTGCAGTGCTTTGGGAACCATCACCTCTCCTCTCATGTAGATGGCTCCTTCCATGCTCGTTCTAGCATTCCATCAGCTAGCTGCAGATCCTCAAACTTTGACCACATCCCTTTGGTTGCATGTGAGAGTTCCTCCACCTCGCCCAACGGAAAGAGCTCCACTGCCTGTAGGTCTGTGTCCTGCCTGTAGGTCTATGTCCTGCCTGTAGGTCTGTGTCCTGCCTGTAGGTCTGTGTCCTGCCTGTAGGTCTGTGTCCTACCTGTAGGTCTGTGTCCTGCCTGTAGGTCTGTGTCCTGCCTGTAGGTCTGTGTCCTGCCTGTAGGTCTGTGTCCTGCCTGTAGGTCTGTGTCCTGCCTGTAGGTCTGTGTCCTGCTCCAGCTGCTGCCTCCATTTAGCCACGTCGACATCCTACTGCTCACAGCAGACCGGCACTCTCCCCTGGCATGCTGAGCCACAGACCCCCTCCTCTGCTCATAGCTTTCTCTCACGGGTTTCTTTCCACTCACAGTGGTGCCACCCGCTCACAGGGCCGACGGGACATGGAGTCAGTGTTAGGGGGTGTTCCCCCGCGCTGTGTACCACTGTGAAGTCGTATATGTTAAGTTCCTCCAAACAGAGTGCGACCTGCCCCTCTGGCTATTTGAAAGACATAAATCACTGGAGAGAGGAGTGGTCAGTTATTACAGTGAAGGACAAGCCACCCAGGTAGTACTTGAAGTGTTTGATGGTTTCCACTAAAGCGAGGAACTCTTGCAGGATGAGGGTAGCAGTGCTCGTGTTTGTTGAATGTTTTGTTGAAGTTCGTCACCACTCTCTGCACCTCTGGGTCCACCTGGGCCAGCACCCGACCCATGCCCACATTGCTTACATCTGTGTTCCAGGATAAAAAGCAATGCGGGGTCAGGTTGGCAAACATGAGGGCCTTGATCAGTACACGCTTCAGGGTGATGAAGGACTCCTGGTAGTCCGCTGTCCATGTTAATGCATCCTGTCAATCCGCTGTCTATTTGAGAGCCTCCTGGTACTCCTCTGTCCATGTATTGGCCTGATACTTCAGCAGGCGGTTCAAAAGAGACACCAGAGAAGATGTGGGGTCAGGTTGGCAAACATGAGGGCCTTGATCAGTACACGCTTCAGGGTGATGAAGGACTCCTGGTAGTCCGCTGTCCATGTTAATGCATCCTGTCAATCCGCTGTCTATTTGAGAGCCTCCTGGTACTCCTCTGTCCATGTATTGGCCTGATACTTCAGCAGGCGGTTCAAAAGAGACACCTGAGAAGATCTGTACAAACCCTCTTGTAGTATGAGGCCAGGCCCTGGAAGCTCTTCAGATGCTGCTGGTTGTCAGCATCTGCTGTTCTCAAACAACCCACACTTTGTTTTCCATAGTCCCTCTTCTCCCACTTGGTGCCCCAAGAAGGAAACCTCTATGCTCATGAAGTAGCACTTCTCAGGTTGGAGCTTCAGGTCTATGACAGCCCCCCTCCAACACACGCCGTAGCGCACGCAGGGCAGACTGAAAGGAGCTGAATTTTATTGAGACATACTAGACACTCATGTCAGGGATACCAGCCCCCACCCTGTCCAACTGCCAGTATTGTCTGTTGATGGAAAAAGCAGTTTCGCTCTAACCTCTGGGGAGAGACATGCCTCAGATACCTCTTTTGTCCCACCTCCCACACATGCGGTGACCTCACCCTCAGCGTAACAAGTGTGTCCAGAGATACAACCTCTCTTATCGTCACTCAAGTCCCGAAGCACCCCACCGTTACTCACTACACGTAGATATTCCCTCAGTGAAGTATGGCAGGTCAACTCCCATTGGCCACAGCTTAATGGAATCATCAATGGAATGAATGGAATGAAGATTATAAACACAGAGATAGACAATGTTATTATTACAAATTTTTTCAAGTTACTGTGGTTTTTCAAGGCAAAGTAAGAAATGTAGTTTTCACTCTACCGTCTGCGTTTTTTTCTTATTGGGGGAATAATGCAAGTCTATACCTTTGTACAGGGTTGGCACCAACAGTATGCTTTGAAGGGTGGTCAAAACAATACCTCAACTCATCTAGACTAGACTATATTTGACTAATCTATTGACATTTGAATTGATGTGCATCAAGCCATGCATACCTCGGTCACTGAGGGGGCAAAGGTTTGAGAAGAGACCACAAAAACCTCAATTAAGGCTGAGGTTGTAATGGTAGTTGAATTCCTAACCGTACCACTAGGAGCATTGGCTACACGGCGGGAAATTGTTAAGCTCTGAGACTATCGATCCTGACAGAATAAGAGCAAATCTTAGATACTAAGTACTAGTCTGCAGCTAGAAATTGTTTACCTGGGACGCAAAGACTGGAATTGCTGCCAAGGCTCCTTCAACAAAGTCCTTAGTAAAGGGCCTGAATTCTTATTGTAAATGTAATATTTCTGTTTTTATCATTAATAAATTGACACAATTTTTATGTTTTTGGTTTAACATTTTGGGTATTGCGTGGATTGATGAGGAAAAAATATATTTCATGAATTTTAGAAGGAGGCTGTAAAGTAACAAAATATGTAAAAAGTGAAGGGCTATGAATTTTATCCAAATGCACTGCACTTCCATAGATTTTTTCAGCTGTTACCAGGGGAGGCCTGTGGGTGTCCTACAGTAGTCTAGTCAAGAAAGCATCATGCAAAATATATTGGCACCCTACACGACTTTCAAAGTCCTAATATCACCGAGCCTCTCATAATAATCAACTGTCTTACCTGTAGTTGTTTGTCTTGCAAATGCACGTTGTGCGCAAACTAAACAATGTGGAAAAGAACGGCGGTCACACACACACAGCATTCTTAATTTTGTTGTGAGGATTCTCGATACCAAGACGTCTCGTGAAAACAATGACGTGATGACGTGATAAGATTTTTAACATAGCAAGAACGAGCTGTGGCTCAAATAAGCCTGATAAACGTTTTCAGTCAGACATTCACGCTTGCCTTACAGAGTTGAAATATCCAACCAACATATTGAAATAAATAACATTTCTTGTGAACTTCAAAGCTGTAACGATTTGACACTTCGGCTTTGACTAAAGGCAAGTATGTATGCAAACTGGTAGTCATCGCTCCTGCTTGATACTCTACACATTTTGGCTGATGCGAAACAACGTCATCATCTCATAGTTTTTTCCTCCAGCGAGCACTCATTGGCTATTGCTGATGACATTCTCGAAACTTGCCGTTGCACATCTCACACTACTAAATCTTTGCACATTTTGGGCCGATGAAATCAAACATGTTTGAAAATATTGTGACGTCATTGATGGATCAAATACGGGTTCGGTTGGTCTTTGACCCACTCACATTAAATGAGTGTTGGTGTGGGCCGCACGCCCGAGTAGGCAACGACAGGGATTTTTTAACTGATCTCAAAAAGACTTGTCTATGACAGCTAAATTTTGACCAAAATTGTGCTGTGTACAATGGCTTAATGTGCAGTGTCGCCTGACTTTATAGTCTGCCTTGAGGTGGTACCATCCAGCAAATTAAGTAAGGAGTGTATTTCACACCGTTCCCCTTCATTAAGATGACGCCTTCTCAAGGTGCGTCAACATCACCATTTCAATGGTAGTTCAACTGCTAAGCGCAGAAAAAGCTACATTTACTACTAAAAGACCACAAAGTGTCAAAAGCACATAATTTCCATTTCACTATAACTAAGCCTGACACATTTGGTGTTCGATGTTTCCCAAAAACAGTCAAATGTTGAGTCGAGATATATTCTTTGTGTGTCAGTGTGTACTTCTCTTTTAAAACTAAAATATTGACAATCAGAATGAACTCCAGAATCAGGCCATAGTTCTGCAGAGTCAGTTACAACAGATAAAAGACCATGTTGGCTGTCATGCCAATAGTCAGTGAAAACATCAGGCAGGTCTCCATGTTCATTGAAGCTACTGTTTTTAGTAGACCCTGTTCCGGTGTGCATGTTTCGTATTGGTTCTACAAGTAGCAAAGACGTGCATTCATCACTGAAGGGGGATACATATGTGATGACATGCTGTAATCACAAGTGACAGATAGACCGGGAACTGAACTGGTTATTCAATCAGATTTTATTTTTTTTCCACACATCTTTAAAAAAATACAGCAATATATTTCAAAATAGAACACCACTCAGAAGTAGAGAATCAACTTCCATACCAACCTGGACTCAGGGGTACATGTAACATAGTAGAATATCACGATGTATCTCCCTTATTTCATTTAGATTAACAGATATAAAAGGACAAATGTAATGGATATTTCACATACACTATTTATTTAGTTTAACCATTAACCACTTACTAAAAAGGTCAAAACCTCTAAATAACATGGAAAATATGATTTCAATATTTAGAGCAGATAGATAAAGCGAGAAATGCAGGACAACCATTCCCCTTTACTCTTAGAAACAATGGTTCTGTGGCTGTCCTCTTAGTCCTCTTAGGTTCTGTGGCTGTCTTCTTTTTGGTTACAGGTATTCTACAATGGGCAGAGCCGAGGACCCTTTTTGGTGCTATGTCATTTTTGTTTCTAAGACTGTACAGTGGAGTTGTCCTTTCTTCAACCCCCTACGCAGGGCAGCTCTGCAGTGGTAGAAGAGGGACTGAGTTAAGCTAACATGCTGAAGGAGAAAGCAATGGGAGTCAGAATACACCTGAATGATCTCAAAGAAATATGATCCTGAAGGATTACCCCAATGATCGTAGGAGAGTAGTTCAGCATCAAGATTAACAGGATGATCTTGACAGTACTAGAGGCTCTTCTCTCCATCCCCTTGACTGGACCTGCTCAGAACCCTCAGTATGAAGACTGGTGTCCATGTCAATGAACAGGATCCCAGCAACGATACCGGCATTGAAACAGATGGCTCCTTGGGTAGAACTCTAACACAAGTAGGCAGAGTGTCAGCAACCATATCACAATCACACGAAGACCACAGGGTGGACCACAGCCAGGAAGCTCTCCACACAGATGCAGCACTGGAACAGGGACCATCCGACTGTGACCAAGCCAATATATCTAAAACTTTTGATGAAGAGGATGTTGGTGACCAATAGAGGTGAGTAGAGGCAGTAGAGAAGCTCCATGACAGACTGGGTGATGGTTAAGATCTCCTAGTTCACCAGGACAGAAGGGCCTCCTCCACCAGCCACAGGTACCAGGTGTTAGTGACCAGGCCCAGGAGGAAGTTGAACACCTCGGTTCCCAGGTAGACTGGCAGACAGATGGGCCACACCCAGTACCAGGAGTCATAATAGTCAAATGCCCCGGTGTGGTTAAACCTGACAGGATCGGGGAATGAGGAGTTTGGTTCCTTCATTGCTGCATTTCCTCTGTTACTTTAATCTCAGGAGAATAGGAAGAGCTGCGATAACACAGTGTAAAATGCAAGTCTTGTCATCACAGGAACTATGATTAAATACTCAGAGACAGACAATGTTATTGTTACAAATTGATTCAAGATACTGTGGTTTTTAAAGACAAGAGTTTACACTGTACCTTCTGTGGTTTGTTCTTATCGGGGAAGAATGAGCATCCCTACTCCAAGTGTTATGATTTATCTCCTACAATATGCTGTGAAGAGTGCTCAGAAAATAATGATACTCATCTAGACTAGCCTATATTGACTAATGTATTGACATTTGAATTGTTGTGCATCTGCCATTAAAACAGTCAACGCATTGTCAGGGCTAGAATGTTGCATTACGTGACACCATCAGTCAAGTCTCATGCACAGTCACTCTCAATACATAAAACAAAAAAAATGTGACAGTCAGGGACCTTTAAATCCAATGTAGAACATAACATGAAGAAGACAATGCATGACATAATGCTGATGCTATATGAATCGGCCTAATCCCATTTCAAGACACCCCATCCTAATAACAATTATATATTAACTAAAGATAAGCAATATTCACTATACATGCTAAACAAGTGATGCAGGGTTAGCTAAAGGGGAAATATGTGATTCCTGCATCCATTCGTAGAATGGATTTATTAATGAAATATACCCATTGATTCCCATTGATATGCCCATTGATTCTTGAAGAATATAATTTGGCAATGACTCATGAGCTTAGTTCATCTGTCATACCCTTTCTGAACCCAAAATAAGAGATAGTTTTATTCCTTTGTTTGCAAACAAACACTCTATACCCTCAACATTTGAGTATTTCCTGCCCCATCCCTTAGCTTTTTACCAAAACAGTGGTGGGCCATTGGCTTTAACAAATACTCTAATGATAATGTGTTGTATCTCACAAATGCTATTGCTGCATACCACCAAATTAAAACAATGAAAACTGTGTACCAAATAAAATATTACCACAATTTTAAACTTTAAACTTCAGTTCCAGGCACTAATAAGTTAGGCTGCACCCCAGTATTTTCAGAAGAATTCAAATGAAATGCATATTTAACTCAAAGCTCTATAGTCTCTTAAAGGAAGTTTATGTGAAAATATTGTACTTTTAGTGCCCACAACTGTCAGTCTAACATGTCTCTGTCCCTCTTCGACATGGCAGCTTTCCCTCTCTGTGGAGGTGCATCAGGGGTGAAACCATGACACTGAAGATGTTAATAATCAGAAAAATAGGGAAGACATTGCAGTAGTAGTCAAGACTGGATGACTCGATGGCCCAACCAACAACCACCGGGATGGAGATCGCCAAAATGATCACTAGGTTGGTAAAGACGATCCCAAAAGCTCTCATCTTATGTGGGTCTGTCATCCCCTGTTTCTTCTCTCCCCCTCTGACCCCCTCTACCTCTCCTGGACCAGGCTGCTTCAGCACACGCAGAATGAAGAAGCAGCACAGAGAACTGATGGCCACCCCAAGGCAATAGACACTAATGAGCACGTAACTCATTGAATCAATAGGAGAACATGCAAAAACAAGTGACAACAGCCAGACCATGGTTGAACACGCCACCCTGTACCTACGGAGTCTGTACTTGAGGAAAGCCACAGGTTGGACCACCGCCAGGTAGCGCTCCACACAGATGCAGCTCTGGAGCAGGGGCCTGCAGGTCCAGGCAAGATGAAATGGGAGTGAAATAGCCTCCCGTAACATCACATTCTTGCAGATTAGGTAGCTGACCATCTCAAGGAGACCATGGACACAGAACACCAGCTCCACTGCAAACAGGTTGATAGGGAAGACCTGGGTGGGTTTGAGACCTTCAGAGTGACTTCCACTCAGAGAGAGCCAGAGGCACCAGACCAGAGCTGGCATCCCCACAAGGAAGCACAGGGCCTGGACAGCATGGCAAAGCACTGGTACAACATAGCTCTGGTCCAAGCAAACCTCCCATCTGTCTAGGTCAGTGTGATTTCCTGAATAGTCATTCATCCTTGTGGAACGATCTCCGAGCACACTGAGATATGAGAGAGGGGAGATTACACGAATATTCACTTCAATATATTGTTTGCAAAATACTGATGCAATATACTAATGCAGACATACATACAAAAATTACTTTGATATACAGTAGGTTGGTCTACTGTTTTGTCAGTCAAAGCATTGTGCATTGTCTCAGAAAGCCTGAATGAAAACATGAGTTGTAAAATGATTAGCCGTAGATCACAGTCAATGATGTTTAAATGTAAAGTAACCTACCCTAGTTGTTTTGGTAAACCTTATTTTCAGATTTTTTTGTTTTTCTTTCTTGTAGAAGGCTGTGTCCCAACCGGATGGTACAACACCAACATGTATGAATGATTTTAGCCAAAGCTCTCTCTCTGCCCTTTGTTCCTCCAAACAAGTCAGAAGTTGCATTATTTACATAAACACACCCCTATAGGCGTTGTTGAATTTAGCACCATTGTATCATTTGTTTACAGCAGATCATTTTATTTGACTAGAAATCCTATCAAAACAGATGATGAACAAAATACAGATTAACAAAATGGACATGCACGCACATGCACGCACACACATACACACTAGCACTTAAACACACACACACACACTCCAGACATACAGATTTATTATATTGTTTGGATTTATGATCTTAAAACTTCTTATGGGCAGGTAGCGTCCGGTGAAATTACAGAGAGCAAAATTCAAAAATACTAAAATCAAATATTTACATTCTTGAAAATATATGTATATCCAGCCGCTGTGTCAGATTTCAAAAAGGCTTTACAACAACAGCACACCATGTGATTATCTGAGGACAGCGCCCCACATACAAACACATGAAAATCCTTTTTCAACCAGGCAGGTGTGACACAAAAGTCAGAAATAGCGATATAATTAATGCCTTACCTTTGAAGATCTTCTTCTGTTGGCACTCCAAAATCTCCCAGAAACATTACAAATGGTCCTTTTGTTCGATAATGTCCTTCTTCATGTCCCAAAAATGTCTATTTATTTGGCGCATTTGATTCAGAAATACACCGGTTTCAACACGCCCAACATGCCTACAAAGTATCTAATAAGTTACCTGTAAACTGGGTCCAAACATTTCAAACAATGTTACTAATCCAACCTCAGGTACCCTAAAACGTAAATAATCAATACAATTTCTAATACTGGATAAAAACAACGTGGAGCGCGCTCCTGTTCACTCACACCAAAACCATCTTGAGTGACACTTACAATGAATAGGACTAATTCTTAATTTCTCAAAAGAAAATAATTGAACAATTTCTAAAGGCTGTTGGCATCCAGTGGAAGGCACAGTAACTGCAACCAGGGTATAAGGGTATCCCATAGAAACCCATTGGAAAATCCTATGACCTCAATTCTGTTTCCCCTGGATGGTTTGTCATCCGGGTTTCGCGTGCCAAATCAGTTCTGTTATACTCACAGACATTATTTTAACAGTTGTAGAAACTTTAGAGTGTTTTCTATCCAAATCTACCAATTATATGCATATCCTAGCTTCTGGGCCTGAGTAACAGACAGATTACTTTGGGCACGCTTTTCATCCGGATGTCAAAATACTGCCCTTTCCCAAGAGAGGTTAAATTGTTAAATTGCAATTCCTCAATAAGAGGCCCGCAGGATATTTTTGGGTGGGCCAAATTCTTTATAAATATAATTTACAGTGATTACAGCCTTGAGTCATCTTGGGTATGACGCAGCAAGCTTGGTACACCTGTATTTGGTGAGTTTCTCCCATTCTTCTCTGCAGATCCTCTCAAGCTCTGTCAGGTTGGATGGGGAGCGTCGCTGCACAGATATTTTTAGGTGACACAGCTATTTTCAGCGATGTCTGATTGGGTTCAAGTCCGGCCTCTGGCTGGGCCACTCAAGGACATTCAGAGACTTGTCCCAAAGCCACTAATGCATTGTCTTGGCTGTGTACTTAACTTCTTATTGCTGGGGGGCAGTATTGAGTAGCTTGGATGAATAAGTTGCCCAAAGTAAACGGCCTGCTCCTCAGTCCCAGTTGCTAATATATGCATATTTTTAGTAGTATTGGATAGAAAACACTCTAAAGTTTCTAAAACTGTTTGAATGATGTCTGTGAGTGTAACAGAACTCATATGGCAGGCAAAATCCTGAGTTGAAATCAAAACAGGAAGTGAGAAATCTGAGCTTTGTATGTATTCACCAGAGTCCCCAATGAAATCCCCTTGAGATATGAATGATGTTGCACTGCCTAGGGGTGCCACTAGATGTCAACCAATAATATACATTTTAATGAGACTTCTATGGTGTTATGGGAGTGAATGAGAGCAGAATGCATCAGGTGTCTATCAAGCAGCCATTTTCTGATCACGCTTATTCCTCATGGTACCTACTTGCGTTCCATTGCTCATGAACACAGGAAGGAATTCTCCGATTGGAACTTTATTGAACAATATGTTGAAAACATCCTAAAGATTGATTCTGTACTTAGTTTGAAATATTTCCAAGAATGGACCCAGCGACTTCGGATCCTCTCCACTCAGCCGTCGAGATCCAGGGAGCGATGCTAGGCAGACACGAGCAGGAATTGTCTGCTGCTCGACATGCCGTTGAGACCCTGGCCACCCAAGTCTCCAACCTCACAGAACAGGTTCACCATCTCCGCCTCGATCCACCGGCCACTTCCAGGGCTTTCGAATCTCCGGAGCCCAGAATCAATAACCCGCCGTGTTACTCTGGGGAGCCCACTGAATGCCGCTCGTTCCTCACCCAGTGTGATATTGTGTTTTCTCTCCAGCCCAACACTTACTCCAGGAGCACTGCTCGTATCGCCTACGTCATATCTCTCCTTACTGGACGGGCTCGTGAGTGGGGCACGGCAATCTGGGAGGCAAGGGCTGAGTGTACTAACCAGTATCAGGACTTTAAGGAGGAGATGATACGGGTTTTTGATCGATCTGTTTTTGGGGAGGAGGCTTCCAGGGTCCTGTCTTCCCTATGTCAAGGTAATCGATCCATAACAGACTACTCTATTGAGTTTCGCACTCTTGCTGCCTCCAGTGGCTGGAACGAGCCGGCTTTGCTCACTCGTTTTCTGGAGGGTCTCCGCGCAGAGGTAAAGGATGAGATTCTCTCCCGGGAGGTTCCTTCCAGCGTGGATTCCTTGATTGAACTCGCTATTCGCATTGAGCGACGGGTTGATCTTCGTCACCGAGCTCGTGGAAAGGAGCTCGCGTTCTCCGTTGCCCCCCTCTCCGCATCACTACCATCTTCCTCTGCCGGCTCGGGTGCTGAGCCTATGCAGCTGGGAGGTATCCGCATCTCGACTAAAGAGAGGGAACGGAGAATCACCAACCGCCTCTGTCTCTATTGCGGTTCCGCTGGTCATTTTGTCACTTCATGTCCAGTAAAAGCCAGAGCTCATCAGTAAGCGGAGGGCTACTGGTGAGCGCTACTACTCCTGTCTCTCCTTCAAGATCCTGCACTACCTTGTCGGTCCATCTACGCTGGACCGGTTCGTCTGCTTCCTGCAGTGCCTTGATAGACTCTGGGGCGGAGGGCTGTTTTATGGACGAGACCTGGGCTCGGGAACATGACATTCCTCTCAGACAGTTAAGGGAGCCCACGGCCTTGTTCGCCTTGGATGGTAGTCCTCTCCCCAGGATTCAGCGTGAGACGCTACCTTTAACCCTCACTGTCTCTGGTAATCATAGCGAAACCATTTATTTTTTAATTTTTCGTTCACCTTTTACACCTGTTGTTTTGGGCCATCCCTGGCTAGTTTGTCATAATCCTTCTATTAATTGGTCTAGTAATTCTATCCTCTCCTGGAACGTCTCTTGTCATGTGAAATGTTTAATGTCTGCTATCCCTCCTGTTTCCTCTGTCTCTTCTTCACAGGAGGAGCCTGGTGATTTGACAGGGGTGCCGGAGGAATATCACGATCTGCGAACGGTGTTCAGTCGGTCCAGGGCCACCTCTCTTCCTCCACACCGGTCGTATGATTGTAGTATTGATCTCCTTCCGGGAACCACTCCCCCCCGGGGTAGACTATACTCTCTGTCGGCTAACGAACGTAAGGCTCTCGAAGATTATTTGTCTGTAGCTCTTGCCGCCGGTACCATAGTCCCCTCCTCCTCTCCCGCCGGAGCGGGGGTTTTTTTTGTTAAGAAGAAGGACGGGTCCCTGCGCCCCTGCATAGATTATCGAGGGCTGAATGACATAACAGTGAAGAATCGTTATCCGCTTCCTCTTATGTCTTCAGCCTTCGAGATCCTGCAGGGAGCCAGGTTTTTCACTAAGTTGGACCTTCGTAACGCTTACCATCTCGTGCGCATCAGGGAGGAGGACGAGTGGAAGACGGCGTTTAACACTCCGTTAGGGCACTTTGAATACCGGGTTCTTCCTTTCGGCCTCGCTAACGCTCCAGCTGTCTTTCAGGCATTAGTCAATGATGTCCTGAGAGACATGCTGAACATCTTTGTTTTCGTTTACCTTGACGATATCCTGATTTTTTCACCGTCACTCCAGATTCATGTTCAGCACGTTCGACGTGTCCTCCAGCGCCTTTTAGAGAATTGTCTTTTTGTGAAGGCTGAGAAGTGCACTTTTCATGCCTCCTCCGTCACATTTCTCGGTTCTGTTATTTCCGCTGAAGGCATTAAGATGGATCCCGCTAAGGTCCAAGCTGTCATTGATTGGCCCGTCCCTAAGTCACGCGTCGAGCTGCAGCGCTTTCTCGGCTTCGCGAACTTCTATCGTCGTTTCATCCGTAATTTCGGTCAGGTGGCAGCTCCTCTCACAGCCCTTACTTCTGTCAAGACGTGCTTTAAGTGGTCCGTTTCCGCCCAGGGAGCTTTTGATCTCCTCAAGAATCGTTTTACATCCGCACCTATCCTTGTTACACCTGACGTCTCTAGACAGTTCGTTGTCGAGGTTGACGCGTCAGAGGTGGGCGTGGGAGCCATTCTTTCTCAGCGCTCCCTCTCTGACGACAAGGTCCACCCTTGCGCGTATTTTTCTCATCGCCTGTCGTCGTCGGAACGTAACTATGATGTGGGAAACCGCGAACTGCTCGCCATCCGCTTAGCCCTAGGCGAATGGCGACAGTGGTTGGAGGGGGCGACCGTTCCTTTTGTCGTTTGGACCGACCATAGGAACCTTGAGTACATCCGTTCTGCCAAACGACTTAATGCGCGTCAGGCGCGCTGGGCGCTGTTTTTCGCTCGTTTCGAGTTCGTGATTTCTTATCGTCCGGGCTCTAAGAACACCAAGCCTGATGCTTTATCTCGTCTCTTCAGTTCTTCAGTAGCCTCCACTGACCCCGAGGGGATTCTCCCTGAGGGGCGTGTTGTCGGGTTGACTGTCTGGGGAATTGAGAGGCAGGTAAAGCAAGCACTCACTCACACTCCGTCGCCGCGCGCTTGTCCTAGGAACCTTCTTTTCGTTCCCGTTCCTACTCGTCTGGCCGTTCTTCAGTGGGCTCACTCTGCCAAGTTAGCCGGCCACCCTGGCGTTCGGGGTACGCTTGCTTCCATTCGCCAGCGTTTTTGGTGGCCCACCCGGGAGCATGACACGCGTCGTTTCGTGGCTGCTTGTTCGGTCTGCGCGCAGACTAAGTCCGGTAACTCCCCTCCTGCCGGCCGTCTCAGGCCGCTTCCCATTCCCTCTCGACCGTGGTCTCACATCGCCTTAGATTTTGTCACCGGACTGCCTTCGTCAGCGGGGAAGACTGTTATTCTTACGGTTGTCGATAGGTTCTCTAAGGCGGCTCATTTTATTCCCCTTGCTAAGCTTCCTTCTGCTAAAGAGACGGCACAAATCATCATCGAGAATGTTTTCAGAATTCATGGCCTTCCGTCAGACGTCGTTTCGGACAGAGGTCCGCAATTCACGTCTCAATTTTGGAGGGAGTTTTGCCGTTTGATTGGGGCTTCCGTCAGTCTCTCTTCCGGCTTTCACCCCCAGTCTAACGGTCAAGCAGAACGGGCCAATCAGACTATTGGTCGCATCTTACGCAGTCTTTCTTTTCGCAACCCTGCGTCTTGGTCAGAACAGCTCCCCTGGGCAGAATACGCCCACAACTCGCTTCCTTCGTCTGCGACCGGGCTATCTCCTTTTCAGAGTAGCCTCGGGTACCAGCCTCCGCTGTTCTCGTCTCAGTTCGCCGAGTCCAGCGTCCCCTCCGCTCAGGCTTTTGTCCAACGTTGCGAGCGCACCTGGAAGAGGGTCAGGTCTGCACTTTTCCGTTATAGGGCGCAGACTGTGAGAGCTGCTAATAAGCGTAGAACTAAGAGTCCTAGATATTGTCGCGGTCAGAGAGTTTGGCTCTCCACTCAGAACCTTCCCCTTAAGACAGTTTCTTGCAAGTTGACCCCGCGGTTCATTGGTCCGTTCCGTATTTCTCAGATCATTAATCCTGTCGCAGTACGACTTCTTCTTCCGCGTTATCTTCGTCGCGTCCACCCGGTCTTCCATGTCTCCTGTGTTAAGCCCGTTCTTCGCGCCCCCGCTCGTCTCCCCCCCCCCCCCCCATCCTTGTCGAGGGCGCACCTATCTACAGGGTCCGGAAGATTTTGGACATGCGTCCTCGGGGCCGTGGTCATCAGTACCTAGTGGATTGGGAGGGGTACGGTCCTGAGGAGAGGAGTTGGGTTCCCTCTCGGGACGTGCTGGACCGTTCGCTGATCGATGATTTCCTCCGTTGCCGCCAGGTTTCCTCCTCGAGTGCGCCAGGAGGCGCTCGGTGAGTGGGGGGGTACTGTCATGTATTGTCATGTTGTGTCTTGTTCCTGTCCTTTCTCTTCACTCCGTCTCCCTCTGCTGGTCCTATTAGGTTACCTGTTCTTCCCCTCTTTCCCCCAGCTGTTCCTTGTCTTCTCTAAACTACCTCGTTCACCCCTTTTCCCACCTGTTCCCTTTTTCCCTCTGATTAGGTCTCTATATCTCTCTCTGTTTCTGCTTCTGTCTTTGTCGGATTCTCGTTTGTGTTTCTCATGCCTGAACCAGACTATCGTCGTGTTTGCTGCAACCTTGTCCTGTCCTGTCGGAATCTGCCAGTTCATCTAACCTTGTCCTGTCCTGTCGGAATCTGCCTGTCCATCTGAGCCTACATGTGTTTCGTCATTAAAGAAACTCTGTTTGTTAATTCGCTTTTGGGTCCTCATTCACGCACCTGACAATATAACTTTTTCAAGTTTTTGTCCGATGTAACGCTGACCAGAATGAGCGTTTGGATATGTATACCAAACGCGCTAACAAAAGAAGGTATTTGGACATAAATAATGGATAATATCGAACAAAACAAACATTTATTGTGGACCTGGGATTCCTGGAGTGCTTTCTGATCGTCAAAGTTAAGGGAATATTTATCATGTAATTTCTTGTTTATGTTGACGTCAACATGGCAGCTATTGTGACAAATTTTTCTGAGCGCTGTCTCAGATTATTGCATTGCTGGCTTCATCAGACACAGTGGTTGCATTAAGGAGAGGTATATCTATAATTCCATGTGTATAACTTGTATTATCATCTACATTTATGATGAGTATTTCTGTTGAATGATGTGGCTATGCAAAATCACTGGATGTTTTTGGAACTAGTGAATATAACGAGCCAATGTAATATCATATTTTGATAAATATTAACTTTATCAAACAAAACATACATGTATTGTGTAACATGAAGTCCTATTAGTGTCATCTTGTGAAGATCATCAAAGGTTAGTGATTCATTTTATCTCTATTTGTGCTTTTTGAAACTCTCTTTGGCTGGAAAAAATGTTTCTGTGTTTTCTGTGTCTTAGTGGTGACCTAACATAATTGTTTGTGGTGCTTTTGCAGTAAAGCATATTTGAAATCGGACACTGTGGTGGGATTAACAACGAGAATAGCTTTAAACAACTGTCTGATGTCATACCGCTCCCGTTAACGGGATTGCAGCCATAAGAAGTTTTAAGGTTATTGTCCTGTTGGAAGGTAACACATTCATTCAGAGAGGTCAATGGAATTGTAAACAGAGCTCCAAGACAGGATTGTGTCGAGAAACAGATCTGTGGAAGGCTAGCAAAAAATGTCTACAGCATTGACGGTCCCCAAGAACACAGTGGCCTCCGTCATGTTAAATTGAATATGTTTGGAACCACCAAGACTCTTCCTAGAGCTGGCCTCCCGGCCAAACTTATTCATCTGGGGAGAACTTATTCATCTGGGGAGAAGGGCCTTGGTCAGGTAGGTGACCAAGAACTCAATGGTCTCTCTGACACAGCTTCTGAGTTCCTCTGGGGAGATGGGAGAACCTTCCAGAAGGACAACCATCTCTGAGAACTCCACCAATCAGTTATTTATGGTAGAGTGGCCAAACGGAAGCCACTCCTCAAAGGCACATGACAGTCCACTTGGAGTTTTACAAAAGGCACCTAAAGGACTCTCAGACCATTATCTGGTCCAATGAAACCAAGATGGAACTCTTTGGCCTGAATGCCAAGTGTCACTTCTGGAGGAAACCTGGCACCATCCATACGGTGAAGCATGGTGGTGGCAGCATCATGATGTGGGGATGTTTTTCTCCCAGGGACTGGGAGACTAGTCATGATCAAGGGAAAATAAACAGAGCAAATTACAGAGCGATCCTTGATGAAAACATGCTCTCGAAGGCTCAGGACCTCGGACTGGGGCAAAGGTTCACCTTCCAACATGACAATGACCCTAAGTACACCACCAAGGCAACGCAGGAGTTTCTTTGGGACAAGTCTCTGAATGTCCTTGAGGCTCCCAGCCATAGACCGGACTTGAATCCGATCTAAACATCTCCGGAAAGACCTGAAAATAGCTGTGCAGTGACGCTCCACACCCAACCTGATAGCGCTTGACAGGGTCCAAACAGGCCCCTCAAGGCCCATTCTGCTAACCGCGGCCTGCTAGCTATCTATACCATATTGGACTGTTAGCTGATCCACCGGCCAGTTTCTTGGACCACTATACCCATTTTGCCACTTGGACTTGGACCCCTCTGCTACTTGGGACCCTACTAATTCCATGACTGGTCTATCGACGTCGCCACACGAGGAGGCAAAAGCAGACTTTTCCCCCATCGCGACGTCCCTCTAAGGCCCTTATGCTAGCTTGCTAGCCCCGGCCTACTAACTGCTAGCTTACTAGCCCCATCCTGCTAACTGTCTGAATCGCTGTGTCCCCAGCAAGCACCAACCACTCACTGGACCCATACGATCACTTGGCTACACATGCCTCTCCCTAATATCAATATGCCTTGTCCATTACTGTCCTGGTTAGTGATTACTGTCTTATTTCACTGTAGAGCCTATAGCCCTGCTCAATACGCCTTAACCCACCATGTTGTTCCACCTCCCACTTATGCGATGACATCACCTGGTTTAAACGTCTCTAGAGACTATATCTCTCTCTTCATTACTCAATGCCTAGGTTTACATGCAATGTACTCTCTTCCTACCATACCTTTGCCTGTAAATTATGCCTTGAATCTATGCTATCGTGCCCAGAAACCTGCTCCCCTTTAGTCTCTGTTCAGAACAGACTGCCAGTTCTTATTTAGCCGTACCCTTATCCTACTTCTCCTCTGTTCCTCTGGTGATGTAAAAGTTAATCCAGGACCTGCAGTGCCTAGCTCCACTCCAACTTCCCAGGTGCTCTCATTTGTTGACTTCTGAAAAAGCCTTGGTTTCATGCATGTTAACATTAGAAGCCTACTCCCTAAGTTTGTTTTATTCACTGATTTAGCACATTCTGCCAACCCGGATGTCTTAGCCATGTATGAATCCTGGCTTAGGAAAACCACCAAAAAACCCTGAAATTTCCATTCCTAACTATAACATTTTCCGCCAAGCTAGAACCACCAAAGGGGGCGTTGTTGCAATCTACTGCAGAGATAGCCTGCAGAGTTCTGTCTTACTATCCAGGTCTGTACCAAAACAATTTGAGCTTCTACTTCTAAAAATGCACCTTTCCAGAAACAAGTCTCTCACCGTTGCTGCTTGCTATAGACCTATGCCGCCAGCTGTGCCCTGGACACCATATGTGAATTGATTGCTCCCCATCTATCTTCTGAGCTTGTGCTGCTAGGTGACCTAAACTGGAACATGCTTAACATAAACTTGATGCCCTCAATCTCACACAAATTATCATTGAACCTACCAGGTACAACCTCAAATCCGTAAACACGGGCAACCTCATAGATACCATAGATACCATAGATACCAACATAGACAGGGTTCTAACTCCTCTAGCTCCACAATGAAATAGGGTGCAGGCCAGGCAGCAGGCTGTTAGCCATCCTGTCAGCATAGTGGAGTCTGCCACTAGCACAGTCAGTGTAGTCAGCTCAGCTATCACCATTGAGACCGTGTCTGTGCCTCGACCTAGGTTGGGCAAAACTAAACATGGCGGTGTTTGCCTTAGCAATCTCACTAGGATAAAGACCACCTCCATTCCTGTCATTATTGAAAGAGATTATGATACCTCACGTCTCAAAATAGGGCTACTTAATGTTAGATCCCTTACTTCAAAGGCAATTATAGTCAATTAACTAATCACTGATCATAATCTTGATGTGATTGGCCTGACTGAAACATGGCTTAAGCCTGATGAATTTACTGTGTTAAATGAGGCCTCACCTCCTGGCTACACTAGTGACCATATCCCCCGTGCATCCCGCAAAGGCGGAGGTGTTGCTAACATTTACGATAGCAAATTTCAATTTACAAAATAAAAAATGACGTTTTCGTCTTTTGAGCTTCTAGTCATGAAATCTATGCAGCCTACTCAATCACTTTTTATAGCTACTGTTTACAGGCCTCCTGGGCCATATACAGCGTTCCTCACTGAGTTCCCTGAATTCCTATCGGACCTTGTAGTCATAGCAGATAATATTATAATCTTTGGTGACTTTAATATTCACATGGAAAAGTCCACAGACCCACTCCAAAAGGCTTTCGGAGCCATCATCGACTCAGTGGGTTTTGTCCAACATGTCTCTGGACCCACTCACTGTCACAGTCATACGCTGGACCTAGTTTTGTCCCATGGAATAAATGTTGTGGATCTTAATGTTTTTCCTCATAATCCTGGACTATCGGACCACCATTTTATTACGTTTGCAATTGCAACAAATAATCTGCTCAGACCCCAACCAAGGAACATCAAAAGTCGTGCTATAAATTCACAGACAACACAAAGATTCCTTGATGTCCTTCCAGATTCCCTCTGTCTACCCAAGGACGCCAGAGGACAAAAATCAGTTAACCACCTAACTGAGGAACTCAATTTAACCTTGTGCAATACCCTAGATGCAGTTGCACCCCTAAAAATTAAAAACATTTCTCATAAGAAACTAGCTCCCTGGTACACAGAAAATACCCGAGCTCTGAAGCAAGCTTCCAGAAAATTGGAACGGAAATGGCGCCACACCAAACTGGAAGTCTTCCGACTAGCTTGGAAAGACAGTACTGTGCAGTACCGAAGAGCCCTTACTGCTGCTCGATCATCCTATTTTTCTAACTTAATTGAGGAAAATAAGAACAATCCGAAATTCCTTTTTGATACTGTCGCAAAGCTAACTAAAAAGCAACATTCCCCAAGATAGGATGACTTTCACTTTAGCAGTGATAAATTCATGAACTTCTTTGAGGAAAAGATTATGATTATTAGAAAGCAAATTACGGACTCCTCTTTAAATCTGCGTATTCCTTCAAAGCTCAGTTGTCCTGAGTCTACACAACTGTGCCAGGACCTAGGATCAAGAGAGACGCTCAAGTGTTTTAGTACTATATCTCTTGACACAATGATGAAAATAATCATGGCCTCTAAACCTTCAAGCTGCATACTGGACCCTATTCCAACTAAACTACTGAAAGAGCTGCTACCTGTGCTTGGCCCTCCTATGTTGAACATAATAAACGGCTCTCTATCCACCGGATGTGTACCAAACTCACTAAAAGTGGACACTAAAAAAAACACATCCTAGATCTGAATGAATGAAATATTCTTATTAAATACTTTTTTCTTTACATAGTTGAATGTGCTGACAACAAAATCAAACAAAAAATATCAATGGAAATCAAATTTATCAACCCATGGAGGTCTGGATTTGGAGTCACACTCAAAATTAAAGTGGAAAACCACACTACAGGCTGATCCAACTTTGATGTAATGTCCTTAAATCAAGTCAAAAGGAGGCTCAGTAGTGTGTGTGGCCTCCACGTGCCTGTATGACCTCCCTACAATGCCTGGGCATGCTCCTGATGAGGTGGCGGATGGTCTCCTGAGGGATCTCCTCCCAGACCTGGACTAAAGCATCCGCCAACTCCTGGACAGTCTGTGGTGCAACGTGGCGTTGGTGGATAGACCGAGACATGATGTCCCAGATGTGCTCAATTGGATTCAGGTCTGGGGAACGGGCGGGCCAGTCCATAGCATCAATGCCTTCCTCTTGCAGGAACTGCTGACACACTCCAGCCACATGAGGTCTAGCATTGTCTTGCATTAGGAGGAACCCAGGGCCAACCGCACCAGCATATGTTCTCACAAGGGGTCCGAGGATCTCATCTCGGTACCTAATGGCAGTCAGGCTACCTCTGGCCAGCACATGGAGGCCTGTGCGGCCACCCAAAGAAATGCCACCCCACACCATGACTGACCCACCTCCAAACCGGTCATGCTGGAGGATATTGCAGGCAGCAGAACGTTCTCCACGGCGTCTCCAGACTCTGTCACGTGTCACATGTGCTCAGTGTGAACCTGCTTTCATCTGTGAAGAGCACAGGGCGCCAGTGGCGAATTTTCCAAACGTCCTGCACGGTGTTGGGCTGTAAGCACAACCCCCACCTGTGGACGTCGGGCCCTCATACCACCCTCATGGCGTCTGTTTCTGACCGTTTGAGCAGACACATGCACATTTGTGGCCTGCTGGAGATCATTTTGCAGGGCTCTGGCAGTGCTCCTCCTTGCACAAAGGCGGAGGTAGCAGTCCTGCTGCTGGGTTGTTGCCCTCCTACGGCCTCCTCCACGTCTCCTGATGTACTGGCCTGTCTCCTGGTAGCGCCTCCATGCTCTGGACACTACGCTGACAGACACAGCAAACCTTCTTGCCACAGCTCGCATTGATGTGCCATCCTGGATGAGCTGCACTACCTGAGCCACTTGTGTGGGTTGTAGACTCCGTCTCATACTACCACTAGAGTGAAATCACCGCCAGCATTCAAAAGTGACCAAAACATCAGCCAGGAAGCATAGGAACTGAGATGTAGTCTGTGGTCACCACCTGCAGAACCACTCCTTTATTGGGGGTGTCTTGCTAATTGCCTATAATTTCCACCTGTTGTCTATTCCATTTGCACAACAGCATGTGAAATGTATTGTCAATCAGTGTTGCTTCCTAAGTGGACAGTTTGATTTCACAGAAGTGTGATTGACTTGGAGTTACATTGTGTTGTTTAAGTGTTCCCTACATTTTTTTGAGCAGTGTATATTGAAAACTGCAAGACTCAACTCCAGAATCAAGCCTTACTCCTAAACAGAGCCAGTTACAGCAGCTAAAAGACCGTTTTGTCTGTAATGCAAACAGCCATAGAAAACATCAGGGCAGGTCCCCATGTTCATGGACGAAAAGCCCTTCCAGTAGTTCCTGTCTGGGTTTGCATGTTTACTGATTGTGATACAATTAGCCAATACACGTGCATTCACCACTGAAGTGGGATACATATTTGATGACATGCTGTAATCATACTGTAAGTAACAGACAGACAAGGACCTGAACTGTTGAAACAATTTGATTTGCTTTATTCCACACTTATTTTAAAACATACATCAAACCATTTCAATATTGGACACCACTCAATATACATAAAGTAAAACAACTTAAATATTATTTAGCAAAGTTAAAATCATAGTATTGCTTTTTTGGGGTTACATTTTGTCAAACTAAGCAAAACATTTAAGAATAGTTTGGAATTGTGAGCATGAGGTGATAGTGAAATAACACCTAACCCCACACACACACACTATTTAGTTGAACAATGAACCAATGAGCCTTCATCAGGTTCCCTCCCTCATTTTTTTCACCCTTACTCTCATTCCTTTAATCCACTGGACCGGACCGGATCAGTACCCTGAGTATGAAGACACTGCAGAAGATGTGGATGAACAGAACCGTGGCGATACATCGGCCTTGTAGCACCCATTGACACAAGGATGCAGTATCCGCAAACATGCCACAATCTCACATGCTGCCCTGTACCTCAGGTCTGGACTTGAGGAAGACCACAGGATGGAACACCGCCAGGCAGCGATCCACACAGAAACTGCTACATGGGCCGTCCGACCTCGAACAAGCCAGAAATGTTTATCCTTGCAGATTGAAGGGTTAAACTTTTGATGAAGAGAATTTTGGTTACCAATGGAGGTGAGTAGAGGCTTGTACAGAGAAGCTCCATGACAAACTAGGTTGATGGTGATGATCTCCTTGTTCACTTGCACCGAAGGGCCTCCAGCCACTAGCCACATGTACCAGGTGTTGATGCCCAGGCCCAGGAGGCAGTTGAACACCTTCTTTCCAAGGTAGACTGGCACACAGGTGGGCCACACCCAGCACAATGAGTCATAATAGTCAACCCTCCGGTGTGGTTCAACCTGATGGGGAAAAGAAGAGTTTGGTTCCTTCATTTTTGCACGTCCTCTGCTTCAGTCTCAGAAGAATGAGCTGAGTTCAAAGACAAAGAGGGAGCGAGAAACAACAGGAGAGGTAATTAGTGATATGGAGACGTGTAATAGTGAGACATAATAGTGAGACATGTATTGATGTTACTTTGGTTTTTCAAGACGGGGATATACACTGAGTTTCCACTGTACCTGCTGTGGCTTATTCTTATCAGGGAAGAATGAGTGCCTATACCTCTGTCCAGGGGTTAGGGTTTAGAACCTACAGTATGCTGTGAAGAGTGCTCAGAACAAGATGACACTCATCTAGACTTATATTAAGCATCTTCCCTTATAAAAGCCAAAATTACAGACATGGGCCTCAATTCAATATACAACATAACATGAAGAAAAAGCAATCCAATAATTAATGCTGATGCTTAATGAATAGGTGTGATCCTCTATCTAACCACCCTGTTCTATTACTCATTGTATAATCATTAAAACAAACCAATTTTCACTATAATGCTGAACAAGTCATGCAGATTTGTTTAAAAACAACTATACATCTAACATGCTGTATCTCACCAAATTAAAACAATAAAAACTATTTATTGAATAAAAAATTACACTAAATCTTCTACGCCTTTGCGGTGTCTACATATGTTTAGTCTATAGTTGCAGGCTGTAAGAAGTTGGAAGTTGGATGGCGCTGCGGTATTGAATTCAATGTGTACTTAGAGCATTGTGTTATCGTCTCCTAGCATTAGTTTGTCACAAAAGCATGTCCTTAACTGTCAGTCTAACATGTCTCTGGCCCTCTTCGCCATGGCAGCCTTCCCTCTCTGTAGAGGTGCATCAGGGGGGAGACCATGACACTGAAGATGTTAACCATCAATAACATGGGGAAGACATTGCAGTTGTGGTCAAGACTGTATGACACGGTGGCATAACCAATGACAACTGGGATGGAGCTTGCCAAGATAATCACCAGGTTGGTTAATATGATCCCAAAAGCTCTCATCTTAAGTGGATCTGTTGTCCCCTGTTTCTTCTCTCCCCCTCTGCCCCCCTCCACCTCTCCTGGACCAGGCTGCTTCAGCACACGCAGGATGAAGAAGCAGCAGAGAGAAATGATGGCCACTCCAAGACAATAGACACCAATGAGAACATAACCTGCGTTTTTTTCAAAACCTATTATAGTGGTAGAACATACAAAAGAGAGAGTCAACACCCAGATCAACGTTGAACTTGCCACCCTGTACCTCCGGAGTCTGTACTTGAGGAAAGCCACAGGTTGGGCCACTGCCAGGTAGCGCTCCACACAGATGCAGCTCTGGAGCAGGGGCCTGCAGATCCAGGAGAGGAGATAGAGGACATATTTAGCCTGCCGCAACACGATGTTCTGGCTGAGTAGGTAGCTGACAACCTCAAGGAACTCCTGGACACAGAACACCAGCTCCACTGCAAACAGGTTAACAGGGAAGATCTGGGTGGGTTTGAGACCTCCAGAGAGACTTCCACTCATAGAGAGCCAGAGGCACCAGACCAGAGCTGGCGTCCCCAGGAGGAAGCACAGGGCCTGGACAGCACCGTACAGCATTGGCACAACATAGCCCTGGTGAAAGCAAACTGTCCAGCTGGTTATGTAAGTGTGGTTTCCTGAAGAGGCATTCATCCTTGTGGAATAATATCTGAGCCCACTGAGATGTGAGAGGAGAGATTAAGTTTCATTACTTTATGTTTTAATATATTATTGTCAAAATACTGATACAAAATACTGATGCAAAATACTAATGCAAAATACAAAAGCAGTATACTGATGTGTATTTAACCAGGCAAGTCAGTTAAGAACAAATTATTATTTGCAATGACAGCCTTCCCCAGCCAAACTGGGCCAATTATGCACCGCCCTACGGGACTCCCAATCATGGCCGGATGTGATTGCGCCTGGATTTTAACCTCAGACTGCTGCACCACTCGGGAGCCCGATGTAAACATTCATGAAAAATACTTAGATATACATAGGTCTACTGTTTTGTTAGTCAAAGTATTGTGCATTGTCTCAGAAAGTCTGAATTAACATGAGATATAAAATGGTTAGCCGAAGATAACATACTCAATGATGTTAAACAGCTAAATGACCTACCTTAGTTGGTTTGGTAACTCAGAACTTGCTTTGTGATATTTGTACTTCTCTCTCAAGGAGACCTCTGAGACCTACCCGATGGTACAACACCTACATGTATGAGTGACTTTAGCCAAAGTTCTCTGTCCTGGGTTCTTCCTAACAAGTCACGTGTTGTGTTATTTACATAGTCACACCTGTGAGCAGTGATGAATTGAGCACCATTGCATGTTCGGTTTACAGCGAGTACATTTTATTTGGTTAGAAATCCTATCACCATGAACGAAACACAGATTAACCAAATGCACTCATGCATAAACACACAGACACACACACACACACACACACACACAGACACACACACACACACAGATGGAATTTCAACCTGCTCAGAGATTTGCATTTGGCCTGAGCAGAAATGGAAGGATCATCACTGATATCACTCAGCACCTGTCTGTCCCAACCACAGGTTAACCCAGCCACCTGCAAGGGCTGACTCTTTCACCTTACATAATCAAATCATATGGGCTTCAGACATACAACGTATTAGTACGATGTTTGGCAATCTGGATCTTGCTAAACTCTTTGAAACTCATAAACGTGACCACAAACTCATAAACCGTTACAGATAATTGTCGCTACAGAGTCCCCCCACCATAGAGTCCCTTGTCCCTGAAGGTCTATTCTTTCTGCACGAGCATAATGGGGTTAGTGTCCACTCGTGACAAAGGGTGTTCAGTCTGTGGTAGGGGGCTGTCACTCTGTAGGACAAGGACAAGGGGGGAAATGATGGGGTTACAGGGGGCACAGTCTGTGTTTCTGGTGAACCACTCAGTGACACAGATGGAACAGGGGGAATCTGGATGTGTGGTGGAATGTCATTGGCAGAGGAAGGGGTTGTAGGGGCAAAGAGGCCCCTACAAGAGGCCCCTTTTATGGGCCAAACTTATTCCCGTTGCAGTGCCACCTTTCTCCCCCTGGTAGGTAGCTGGACCCAGTACACCACCTCTTCAATACTCTCCAGGACCCTGCAATGACTGTCCAGCTTGGGGCAACAACCTTTCTTTGTCAGGGGGCTGTAAACCCATACCAGCTCCCCAGCCTCAAAGTGCACGTTGTAGTTTGTTTTCTGCCTCACATCTGCGTTCAGCAGTTGCTCACTGGTGAAGGTGTTGACTGTCTCCAGGCATTCCTGGTCTGCTGACATATCCAGCCAGAGAGAACAGGAGGGCTAACAAGGGGACCCCCGAACCTGGTGATCATCTGTCTCTATCAGGTGTAGAGTCGGTGGTATCTTGGACAGTGGGGCGGCACGCCATGAGAACCATTGTCAGGTGCTTGTCTCAGTCACACTGGTGTTGGCAGAGATGATGGCCTGCTGCTGTGAAAACATTTTGTTGAAGCGCACCACGAGACCATCGCTCTGTGGGTGAAGCAGGGTGGTGTGTGTCTTGTGCATATGCAGTCACTCCCATACGGTGACGAACATCGCTGTTCTACAGCGCCAAACTTCCCGAACCGATAGTGTCCAGTCACTAGTCCT
This sequence comes from Oncorhynchus mykiss, assembly GCF_057628025.1. Classification (NCBI taxonomy): domain Eukaryota; kingdom Metazoa; phylum Chordata; class Actinopteri; order Salmoniformes; family Salmonidae; genus Oncorhynchus; species Oncorhynchus mykiss. Next base: position 75,627,136 of record NC_143031.1, read on the forward strand.
CCATACATGCCCTGGAGCACAGTCTCCTGCAGTGTTTTGGGAACCATCCCCTGCCACTTCTCCTCTCCTGTAGATGGCTCCTTCCATGCTCACTGTAGCACGCCATCAGCCAGCCGCAGAGCCTCGAACTTTGACCACAGCCCTTTGGTTGCATGGGAGAGCTCCGACACCTCTGCCAATGGAAAGAGTGCCTCCGCTGGCTAAAGGTCTTTGTACTTCTCTTGCTTCTGCCTCCATTGAGACACATCAACAACCTGAAGCTCACAGCAGACAGGTGCGCACACCTGGCATGGTGAGGCACAGACCACCTCCTCTGCACATTGCTCTCTCTCAATGGTCTCTTTCCACTCACAGTGGCAGCACCTGCTCACAGGGCAGACGAGAGATGGAGTCCGTGTTAGAGGGGCGTTCCCCCGCCCTGTGTACCACTGTGAAGTCGTACATCTGAAGTTCCTCCAACCAGCGTGCGACCTGCCCCTCTAGCTCTTTGAAAGACATGAGTCCCTGGAGAGATCAGTTATTGGTCAGTGATTGGTTATTACAGTGAAGGGCAAGTCACACAGGTAGTACTTGAAGTGTTTAATGGACTCCACTAAAGCGAGGAACAGGATGAGATTAGCAGTGCTCGTGTTGAATGTTTTGCTGAAGTACGTTACAACACTCTGCCCCTCTGGCTCCACCTGGGCCAGCAGCCCACCCATGCCCACATTGCTCCAGAATAAAAAGCAAGGTGGGGTCAGGGTGGGCAAGCACGAGGGCCTCGATTAATGCACGCTTGAGTGTGTGGGTGGCCTAATAGCACTCTGCTGTCCATGTGAAGGCCTCCTGGCACTCTGCTGTCCATGTGAAGGCCCCCTGGCACTCTGCTGTCTATGTGAAGGCCTCCTGGCACTCTGCTGTCCATGTGAAGGCCTCCTGGCACTCTGCTGTCCATGTGAAGGCCTCCTGGCACTCTGCTGTCCATGTGAAGGCCTCCTGGCACTCTGCTGTCCATGTTAAGGCCTCCTGGCACTCTGCTGTCCATGTGAAGGCCTCCTGGCACTCTGCTGTCCATGTGAAGGCCTCCTGGCACTCTGCTGTCCATGTGAAGGCCTCCTGGCACTCTGCTGTCCATGTGAAGGCCTCCTGGCACTCTGCTGTCCATGTGAAGGCCTCCTGGCACTCTGCTGTCCATGTGAAGGCCTCCTGGCACTCTGATGTCCATGTGAAGGCCTCCTGGCACTCTGCTGTCCATGTGAAGGCCTCCTGGCACTCTGCTGTCCATGTGAAGGCCCCCTGGCACTCTGCTGTCTATGTGAAGGCCTCCTGGCACTCTGCTGTCCATGTGAAGGCCTCCTGGCACTCTGCTGTCCATGTTAAGGCCTGGTTCTTCTTCAGCAGGCGGATCAAGGGAGCGGCGACACTAGAGAAGATCCCTACAAACCCACTTGTAGTGTGAGGCCATGCCCAGGAAGCTCTTCAGTTGCTCCGGGTGTTCAGCTTCTGCTGGTCTCAGACAGCCCAAACCTTTTCCTACATACTGCTGATTCCCTCTTCCCCCATTTTTCTCAACAAGGACACCTCTCTCCTCATGAAGTAGCACTTCTCAGGGTGAAGCATCAGGTCTATGACAGCCACTCTCTCCAACACACTCTGTAGACTGGAAGAAGCTGCCATGGGCCAGGATGTTGTCAAGGTAGACCAGACACTCCTGTCCTGGCATACCAACCATCACCCTATCCATCCAATGCTCAAAAGTAGCTGGGGCATTGCATAGGCCGAAGCACAGGGAGGAGAACCAGGAAGACCTCCTAACCAAGTCCAGTGATGTCGCCTTTAGTCCACACAGAACGTCAGCATGCCCCCCTTCTTAGGAACCATCGCTAATGGTGCAGCCCAGGAGTTATCTAAGGACTCTATGAAGTCTGCCCACTGCATCTCCAATACAGCCTTGTGTGCCGCCTCCTGGCGTGCCAGCAGGGTAAGGGGGGACACAGCTTGATGGGCTGAACGTCCCCTGTGTGGATCTCGTGCTGCACCAGATGAGTCTGACCCACCTCCTCTTCAATCTGTCTCTGAACTCGAACAGCAACTTTCGCTGTTCCTGATCATCATAGTTCCTTCCCCATATTTCCTTCACTGTGGACAGTATCCTCCCCTCTCCCTTCTGGGGTAGCTTGGCTGGGAGGGGGTTGGGTGACAGGGAGCTGGGGGAAAGACACACAGATGTGGGAGAGTGGTTGCAGCCATGGGTCTCCGCTGCCTTGACAGCCTGAGTAAGGGGGTCGTTGGGCTGCAGGCCCTCAATGGAAGCTCAGGGTGCACCCGTCTAGGACTAGCTGACAGCGTGTGCTCCTAAGAAAGTCCAACCCCAGATTACACAGACTTCTGTACAGACATCACCCCCATAGGATGATGAAAAGTCCTGCCCCTTACTGTACGAGTCATTATCCTCTTCCCTTTCATGGTTGAAAGCTCACCTGTGATTGTACGGAACTGCAAAACTGTGGGCTCAAACTGAGTCCAACCTGGTGCAACGTCTGGCCTCACCAGGGTTAACTATGGACCCAGTGTCTTCCAGGGCAGAGCAGGGCACCCCCGCCACAGTGATATGACAAAACTCCCGAACACAGCTCCATCCGCATGCTGTCATCTTCTCCTTTGGGAAGTGGAGCCTTGCTCCAACGTGCCACTTGGCTCCTCCTGGCAATGGTGGGGTTTGGGAAAGAGAGTCAAATGTTCACACCGCCTCATCTATGTGGAACCTGAGCCATTTCCCTGGTCTCTGGGAGACATGGGGCCACCTCTGCCCAGATGGCCTTGCTGGCAACATTCCCAGCAGACCATGTAACCAGAGTGTGTGTTGCGTTGTATTGGTAGTTGTACTATATGCTGTTGGTAGAGTTACATACTGTGTGTAGTACTATATGCTGTCTGTAGTGCTGTATGCTATCTGCAGTGTTATATGCTATCTGTAGTGCTACATGCTGTCTGTAGTGCTTCATGCTGTCTGTAGTGCTATATGCTGTCTGTAGTGAAACATGCTGCCCACTGGGTTATATGGTGTCTGTAGTGCTACATGCTGTCTGTAGTGCTACATGCTGTCTGTAGTGCTACATGCTGTCTGTAGTTCTACAGCACGAATGAGTTCAGTTCTTTCAGCCACCCATCCAGGCTTTTCCGGCACTGGCCTGCTCTGCACCAAAGCGTGCACAGTGTAATGACTCGAGAAAGCTCCGTAGGTGAGAGCACCTGAACTGGCCGCATGATAGCTCGCTCTGCACGATAGCTCGCTCTGCATGATAGCTCACTCTGCATGATAGCTCGCTCTACATGATAGCTCGCTCTGCATGATAGCTCACTCTGCATGATAGCTCACTCTGCATGATAGCTCGCTCTGCATGATAGCTCACTCTACATGATAGCTCGCTCTGCATGATAGCTCGCTCTGCATGATAGCTCGCTCTGCATGATAGCTTGCACTGCCTGATAGCTCACTCTGCATTGAGAGCCTCAGCCGAGTGAGGCTCTCCATGTTATTCGCTAGCACCCGTAGGTGCTTCCCTGGCTGCCTGCATCTATTACTCACTTCAGACTGCCACAGTTCGTGTTGAAAGCAATGTCCAGTGCTCCAACTAAACCCTTATATTGACATCTGTCCTCGGTGCTAATCAATTTCAAACAGGCAATATCCATGAGGCACAAAGCTAGCTGAAGTGCCTTATCTTCATTCGACCACCACCGTGAATGAGCTAACAGTTCAAACACCCTAATCCACCTTACCGGAGTCCTTTGGGTTCTCAACAGCTACGGATGTGACCAGGGACTGGGCCCACATGTTTGTTTGCATTCTTAGCCCTAGCCTTCCCGTCATTGCAGTGTCGACGTCAGAGCAGACGAAGATGCACCCTTGCCCACTTCAGCCGCTATCAGTCTAGCGGTCTTTCTCAAGCAGGACTGGTGCACCCATGTCCTCACGAACTCCTCAGCCAGATCCTCGAATGTCATCCACAAGCAACTCTATTGCTGTGATCATCTTCTGCCTCCTCCTTCACTCTCGGGCCGCCTCAAAGCCTTTTCAGTTGACTTTTACTGCTAATTCACATATCTAGTCACCGTAATCAGCAAGCTAATTCAATTTTGGTTTTTACTTCTGACACCAATGTAATGACCTCGATAAATCATAAATTAGAAAATGTCCCCAACAGTTCTTGAGTTCTCATATAAAAATGGTTTATTGAGCCTGATCTCTCACAAGCTACTGTTTGGCCATAGCCCACCACAAACAAAACCCTAAAGAAACTGCAACAAGTAACACACACTGTCAGGACAAGAATAGAGAGAGAACAAAGGGAAAGCCTGGTCATATAACTTGCAGTGCCCAAAACATTACAGGTATTCCTTTGATTGGCTGACACCCGGGAGACTGGCATGCTGGACCCCACCATATTAAGAATATTCATATACTGTACCTATAGACATAAGGAGTTGCCATTGAGTAGTGTGGAAAGCATAAGGTTCGAAATTCTGATAACCACAAAAATCCCAGAAACACCATTATATGAAGTAAAATCAATATATTTTTTTTGTGTCTCCTAAAGAGGAAGTTACAACAGCTAAAATACAATGTTGGCTGTCATTTAAATAGCTAATGAAACCATCAGGCATTTCTCGATGATCATGGAAGCAAATTATTAATTTTTTTAGCAAGCCCTTTCCGTGTTGGCATGTTTCAGGTTGTTTATAAAATTATGAAAAACATGCAATCATCACTGAAGGGGGATACATATTTGATGAGATGCTGTAATCATAAGTGACAGACAGAGAGGGACCTGAACTGTTAAATTGCCAATGGCCGTTAGTACAAAAACGTAGAATAGCATCTGTTTCATTGGCTCTTCCGAAGTCGTTCAGAGTGCACACTTTTCATTTTTTAATATCTAAATATTCTTGGGTATGTGGTTATTTGGACTTACGCCGAAAATTGTGTGATCGTGAAGGGCTACGTAAAGGACAGGGCGCAGTTTGCTTCTGAGAATCCCCGTCTAACAGTCGCTTCCCAATCACTTATGTCCAGTAGCCTTCAGTAATATCCATTAGGAGGGATTCACAGACTATCTTTTTATCTGTCCTGGCCGCTAAATATTCGGGGCTGTTGGCCTGTGGGCTTGAAGCTAAAGCTGTGCTAACATAGTGTTAAAGTATGCTCCACTAGACTCGCTCCGCGTTCGTGTCCCTAACTAGAGAAATTACTGAATGAGTGTACAGGGGCATTCTTTCGGGAGATATCATTTATGCAACACCTTGTATATTTGGTTTAGAGAACAAAGGTGGTGAATTCAAACAACAGGAGGGGATGTCGAGACATTTTGTCTACAACCGGGGTGGGGGGCATCGGGCGCTGATTAGAGATATCAATGTTTAACCCCGGGGTGGGGGGCACCGGCCGCTGATTAGAGATATCAATGTTTAACCCCGGGGTGGGGGGCATCGGTCGCTGATTAGAAATATCAATGTTTAACCCCGGGGGGTCGGCAGATATCTGGACATGCTGTATGCATGATAGTGCAAACCGTGGTTTCAAACGATTCCCTACAGAGAGAAAGTGCTCTGAGAGCGGATGCCTGGGCAGTGTTGAACACACACCCTCCCCTTTGTTTTTGAAAAGCACACACACACACACTCCTGTTGACCCGTCACACGCACACACACGCACGCGCCCTGATTTTCCGTGTCTTTTTTCTTTGCGACAGACCAGGGTGATGATGTAAAATACATTTTCCTATCGTTAAAGGGTGAGATACTGTTTTAAATTCCTTTTATTTAATTCCAAAATATTTAGTACAAACTTTTTTAAGACATGTTAGAATTTAAGACATTGCATTTCTCTGCGACAGACCAGGGCGTGAGAGAAAAGACAGTTTCCCCTTTCATTTAAAGGGTGAGATACATTTCTAAAACCAATGATTTTGTCACACCCTGACCATAGTTTACTTTGTATATTTCTATGTTGTGGTTGGTCAGGGTGTGATCTGAGTGGGCATTCTATGTTACATGTCTAGTTTGTCTAGTTCTATGTTCGGCCTGATATGGTTCTCAATCAGAGGCAGGTGTTCGTCATTGTCTCTGATTGGGAACCATATTTAGGTAGCCTGGGTTTCACTGTGTGTTTGTGGGTGATTGTCCTTAGTGTCATTGTTCTTTGTTAGGTTACACAAGTATAGGCTGTTTCGGTTTTCGTTAAGTTTATTGTTTTGGTAGTGTTTGTGTTTAGTTTGTTTCTTCATTAAACATGGATTGCAATAATCATGCTGCATTTTGGTCCGACTCTCCTTCACACCTAGAAAACCGTTACAGAATCACCCACCACCAACGGACCAAGCAGCGTGTCAACAGGCAGCAACAGCAGCGAAAAGAGGAATGGACATGGGAGGACGTTATGGACAGCAGGAGTATGGACTATACTACTTGGGAGGAGATCGACAGGTGGGCGGCCGACCCAGGAAGAGTGCCGGAGCCCGCCTGGGATTCGCTGGAGCAGTGCGAGGAAGGTTATCGTAGAATGGAGGCGGTGAAAGCAGAGAGGCGCTGGTATGAGAAGGCAGCACGGCGACGCGGATGGAAGCCTGAGAGGCAGCCCCAAAAATTTCTTGGGGGGGGGCTAACAGGGAGTATGGCTACGCCAGGTAGGAGACCTGGGCAGACTCCCTGTGCTTACCGGGGGGCTAGAGAGACCGGGCAGGCACCGTGTTATGCAGTGGTGCGCACGGTGTCTCCAGTGCGGGTGCATAGCCCGGTGCGGTATATTCCAGCTCCGCGTGTCGGCCGGGCTAGATTGAGCGTCGAGCCTAATGCCATGAAGCCGGCTCTACGCAGCTGGTCCCCAGTGCGTCTCCTTGGGCCGGCTTACATGGCACCAGCCTTGCGCTCGGTGTCTCCGGTTCGCCTGCATAGCCCAGTGCGGGCTATTCCACCTCGCCGCACTGGCAGGGCGACCGTGAGCATTCAACCAGGTAAGGTTGGGCAGGCTCGGTGCTCAAGAGCTCCAGTGCGCCTGCACGGTCCGGTTTTTCCAGTACCACCTCCACACCCTAGCCCTCCGGTAGCAGCTCCCCGCACCAGGCTTCCTGTGCGTGTCCTCGGCCCAGTACCACCAGTGCCAGTACCACGCATCAGGCCTACAGTGCGCCTCGCCTGTCCAGCGCTGCCAGAGCCTTCCTCCTCTTCAGCGCTGTCGGAGTCTCCCGCCTGTTTAGCGCTGTCAGAGCTTTCCGCCTCTACAGCGCTGCCGGAGTCTCCCGCCTGTTCGGAACTGCCAGTCTGCAAGGAGCTGCCAGTCTGCAAGGAGCTGCCAGTCTGCATAGAGCTGCCAGTCTGCAAGGAGCTGCCAGTCTGCAAGGAGCCGCCAGAGCTGCCAGTCTGCAGGATGCCGCCAAAGCTGCCAGTTTGCAAGGAGCCGCCAGAGCTGCCAGTCTGCAAGGAGCCGCCAGAGCTGCCAGTTAGCATGGAGCAGCCAGGGCCGCCAGTCAGCATGGAGCAGCCAGGGCCGCCAGTCAGCATGGAGCAGCCAGGGCCGCCAGTCAGCATGGAGCAGCCAGGGCCGCCAGTCAGCATGGAGCAGCCAGGGCCGCCAGTCAGCATGGAGCAGCCAGGGCCGCCAGTCAGCATGGAGCAGCCAGAGCAGCCAGTCAGCATGGAGCAGCCAGAGCAGCCAGTCAGCATGGAGCAGCCAGTCAGCATGGAGCAGCCAGAGCTGCCAGTCGACCAGACTCTTCCAGAGCTGCCAGTCGACCAGACTCTTCCAGAGCTGCCAGTCGACCAGACTCTTCCAGATCTGCCAGTCGACCAGACTCTTCCAGATCTGCCAGTCGACCAGACTCTTCCAGATCTGCCAGTCGACCAGACTCTTCCAGATCTGCCAGTCGACCAGACTCTTCCAGATCTGCCAGTCGACCAGACTCTTCCAGATCTGCCAGTCGACCAGACTCTTCCAGATCTGCCAGTCGACCAGACTCTTCCAGATCTGCCAGTCGACCAGACTCTTCCAGATCTGCCAGTCGACCAGACTCTTCCAGATCTGCCAGTCGACCAGACTCTTCCAGATCTGCCAGTCGACCAGACTCTTCCAGATTCTCCAGTCAGCCAGGATCTGCTAGATCCAACTACCTGCCTGGGCTTCCTCTCAGTGCTGAGCTTCCTCTCAGTGCTGAGCTACCCATCAGTCCCGAGCTACCTCTGTCCCGAGCTGTCCCTCTGTCCCGAGCGGTCATTAAGGAGGGTAACCTATCTAGGGACGCTAAGGAGGTGGACTAAAACGATTATGGAGTGGGGTCCAGCGCCAGAGCCGCCACCGCGGACAGATGCCCACCCAGACCCTCCCCTATAGGTTCAGGTTTTGCGGCCGGAGTCCGCACCTTGGGGGGGGGGTACTGTCACACCCTGACCATAGTTTACTTTGTATATTTCTATGTTGTGGTTGGTCAGGGTGTGATCTGAGTGGGCATTCTATGTTACATGTCTAGTTTGTCTAGTTCTATGTTCGGCCTGATATGGTTCTCAATCAGAGGCAGGTGTTCGTCATTGTCTCTGATTGGGAACCATATTTAGGTAGCCTGGGTTTCACTGTGTGTTTGTGGGTGATTGTCCTTAGTGTCCTTAGTGTCATTGTTCTTTGTTAGGTTACACAAGTATAGGCTGTTTCGGTTTTCGTTAAGTTTATTGTTTTGGTAGTGTTTGTGTTTAGTTTGTTTCTTCATTAAACATGGATTGCAATAATCATGCTGCATTTTGGTCCGACTCTCCTTCACACCTAGAAAACCGTTACAGATTTAATTCAAAATATTCAGTACATACATTTTAACACACGTTATAATTAAACATTTTTACTATTTCTGACAGATAAAGGGGCTGTTTAGCCCTGACCATTATCTGTTTCTAATTCACCATCGCAAAGACACTTGCCCGCTCCATCAAAACTCTGTAAGTTTTCCCTCCATGGGTAGATCATCCGTCCTGCATGTAAATCCTGGGTATGCCCACATCATTAATTAATAAGATGTGTAGAAAACTGTTTAGCCATAAGTAAAGGCCTTTCATAAAGAGGTTGTCATGATTGACTGTGACACATATTTAACACGTATTGCTGTAGATTTGTTTAAGCCCACCTAGAAACACCTGATTTATCCCACAGCTTTAATTAATAAGACGGGTAGAAACTGCTTAGCCATAAGTAAAGGCCTTTCATAAAGAGGCTGTCATGATTGACTGTGACACATTTAACACGTATTGCTTGTTACCGAAGGCTCTCTGTGTGTGTACATAGTGTGAAATGTGGTTTCCCTAAAGTTATTACACCCTAAACCTGAATCTGAAATTACCTTTAGGATCTTTTCTTTGGGGTTCTAATCTCCCCGGTGTACATCCACCGAACATCCATAGGCTGGAGCCATCTGGAAGCTCTGTGCATGTACATGTAAAGAGAACTAAATAGGGAACTCAACAGTGTGTTAGGCTGAGAAACATTATTTAGATGGCTGTTTTATTGTTGTTGAAAACTTGAAATGGACACAATGCCAATGGACCTTGTTTCTAACACACACACACACACACACACACACACACACACAATCACCCTCCCAGACATTCCTGCTTCAGAGATAGCAACCATAAAGACAATAAAACTGGGGGTGTGGGGCCATTCAAACACAGAACCCCCCCCTCCCTAGACATCAATCAGCATGACAACTTCAAAGGAATAGATGCAATATAGATATAAAATAACACACCCTCTAACATGTGACAACAGGAACAGGATGTCTTGGCCGGAGGCCCATATTTGGACATGTACACGTTATCTGGACACAGGGCCATATATCAAAATGTTGACCCGTGCCGACTACTTTATTCTCTCTCTCATGTTAGTGTCAGACAAGGACCCTAAATTCAAATGACAAAATAACATAAAGAAGAAGACAATCCATTAATTAATGCTAAATGAATAGGTCAATCCACTATCTAGCCAACCCATCCTAATATTAATTGCATAATTAATACAAACCAAGATTTACTATAATGCTAAACAAGTGATGGAGTTAAGTTAACAACAACTCTGATGCTTACGTGATGCATTCCACAAAATGCTATTGCTACATGCCATCGAATTAAGACAATATGTAATGTATATCAAAAGAAAAATACACATTCTTCTACACTTTTGCAGTTTCTACATTTAAACTACAGTTGGAGGCACTAAGAAGTTAGGCTGTGTCAAAGTATTGGAGGAGCAATTTGAAATAAATGTGTATTTAACACAACGCTGGCCCTCTTCGGCATGGCAGCCTTCCCTCTCTGTAGAGGTGCAGCAGGGGGGAGACCAGGACACTGAAGATGTTAATAACCAACAAGACGGGGAAGACATTGCAGGTGATGCCAGAACTGGATGACAGGGTGGCCAAACCAACAACCACCGAGATGGAGCTTGTCAAGATAATCGCCAGGTTGGTTAAGATGATCCCAAAAGCTCTCATCTTATGTGGGTCTGTTGTCCCCTGTCTATTCTCTCCCCCTCTGCCCCCCTCTACCTCTCCTGGACCAGGCTGCTTCAACACACGCAGGATGAAGAAGCAGCAGAGAGAAATGATGGCCAACCCAAAGCAATAGACACTAATGAGAACATAAGCTGCGGTTTGTCCATAACGCATTAAAGTGATACGTGAACATGCAAAAGTGAGCGACAGCAGCCAGACCAGGGTTGAACACGCCACCCTGTACCTCCGGAGTCTGTACTTGAGGAAAGCCACAGGATGGACCACCGCCAGGTATCGCTCCACACAGATGCAGCTCTGGAGCAGGGGCCTGCAGGTCCAGGAGAGGCTATAGAAGAAATACACAGCCTGCTGTAACTTGACATTCTGGGTGAAGAAGCTGACCACATTAAGGAGACCCTGGACACAGAACACCAGCTCCACTGCAAACAGGTTAACAGGGAAGACCTGGGTGGGTTTGAGACCTCCAGAGAGACTTCCACTCAGAGAGAGCCAGAGGCACCAGAGCAGGGATGGCGTCCCCAGGAGGAAGCACAGGGACTGGGCAGCACAGTACAGCACTGGCCCAACATAGCCCTGGTCGTAGCAAATGCCCCAGCTGATGTGAGTTTGGTTTCCTGGTGAGTCATTCATCCTTGTGGAACAATATGCGAGCCCACTGAGATAAGAGAAAGGGAAAATTCATGACTTTATGATTTAATATATTGTTGACAAAATTCTGATGCAAGAAAGATACATAGAAATAGTTTGATATAAGCCTAATGTCATGTCTCAGAAAGTATGCCACATGAAGAGGTGCCATAACCAGTTAAAATGTTAAATAACCTACCCAAGTTGATTCACAATACTTGTGGTTCTCTCTCCTCCTGAAGACTGAGTCCGACCGGATCGTACAACGTCTAGATGATGGAGGTTTTTTTTGCCAAAGCTCTTCATCCTGTGTTCTTCCTAACAAGTCATGTATTGTGTTATTTACATAGACACACCTGTGGGCAGTGATGAATTGAGCACCATTGCATTTTATTTGACTAGAAATCTGAACGTAACAAAACACAGATTAACAAAATTCACATGCAAGCAAGCAAGCACAGATTCTCTCTCTCACACACACACACACACACACACACACCTGCTCAGGGATTTGCATTCTGGCATTGTCGGAAATAGAAGCATCATCACTCAGCACCTGTCTGTCCCAGCCACCTGCAAGGACTGACTCTTTCACCTCTTCCATAATCAAAACATATGGTCTGTTTGGATTCCGGATCTCTCTTTAATTGCATAGTGAAATCAGGATATATAAGGGTTCCTCAATAAAATAAGATAAATACTACTATAAACTCAGAAAAAAAAGAAACGTCCCTTTTCCAGGACCCTGTCTTTCAAATATCGTTTGTAAAAATCCAAATAATTTCACAGATCTTCATTGTAAAGGGTTTAAACACTGTTTCCAATGCTTGTTCAATGAACCATAAACAATGAATGAACATGCACCTGTGGAACAGTCGTTAAGACACTAACAGCTTACAGATGGTAGGCAATTAAAAAAAAAATCTTAGGACACTAAAGAGGCCTTTCTACTGACTCTGAAAAACACCAAAAGAAAGATGCCCAGGGTCCCTGCTCATCTGTGAGCATCCTATCAAAAGCATGTTTACTGTATAGCCACTGCATCCAATGTATGTTCCCGTATACAGGTTGTGAGTGTAAAGGGCTACATATACTGAAGGAAAATGTAAATGCAACATTTAAAGTGTTGGTCCCATTTTTGATGAGGTGAAATAAAAGCTCCTAGAAATGCTCCATATTCACAAAAAGCTTAATTCTCTAAAATGTTGTGGACAAATGTCTTTCCTTCCCTGTTAGTGAGCATTTCTCCTTTGCCAAGATATTTCATCCACCTGACAGGTGTGGCATATCAAGAAGCTGATTAAACAGCATGATCATTACAAAGATGCACCTTGTGCTGGGATAAAAAAAAATGTTTGAGGGAGCAAGCAATTGGCATGCTGACTGCAGGAATATCCACCCGAGCTGTTGCCAGATAATTGAATGTTAATTCCTCTAACATAAGCCACGTCAGTGAAATGTGGCAGTATTTCTAACTGGCCTCACAACTGCTGACTACGTGTATCCAAGCCATCCCAGGACCTCCACATCTAGTTTATTTTCCTGCGGGATCGTCTGATGAGGGGTAGGGTGGGTACTGAGGGGTATTTCTGTCAGAAATAAAGCCTTTTTGTGGTGGAAAACTCATTCTGATTGGCTGGGCCTGGCTCCACAGTGGGTGGGCCTATGGCCTCCCAAGCACACCCATGGCTATGCCCCTGCCCAGTTATGTGAAATCCCTACATTAGGGCCTAATTTATTCATATAAACTGACTGATTTCGTAACTCAGTAAAATATTTGAAATTGTTGCCTATTTAGTATATGGTTATGTTCAGTATACATGCATAAGGAGCTTCTTGTAGATAGAGAAGCAAGTATAAGTGTTCCAACTATGACAACCACATCCAATGATCCCAAAACACTAACATGTTGAGTAAAATCTGTTTTCTTTGTGTCAGTCGGTATGTGTAGTTTTCTTTAAAAAAAATACAAATATTGAAGATCAGACTCAACTCCAGCTTTAGGCATTTTACTCCTTCCTACAGAGGCAGTTACAAAATGTAAAATACAATGTTGGCTGTCATGCAAATAGCCAATGGAAACATCAGTCAAGTCCTAATGTTCGTGGAAGCTAATGTTTTTATTCCTGTGTCCTGTCTGGGTTTCAAAATGGTGATACAATTAGCCAAGACAGGTGCATTCATCACTGAAGGGGGATACATATTTAATGCCTTGCTGTAATCAAGTAACAGACAGACAAGGACCTGAACTGTTGAATCAATCAGATTTTCTTTATTCCACACTTCTTTTTAAAACATACAACAATATATTTCAATACAGAACATCACTCAGAAGAAGGTAAAATGTGGAATCCAATGCTTCCCATAGTTGTGTGAAGTTGGCTGGATGTCCTTTGGGTGGTGGACCATTCTTGATATACACAGGAAACTGTTGAGCATGAAAAGCACAGCAACGTTGCAGTTTTTGACACACTCAAACTGTTTCGCCTGACACCTACTACCATACCCTGTTCAGTGGCACTGACATCTTTTGTCATGCCAATTCACCCTCTGAAGGGCACGCATATGCAATTCATGTCTCAATTGTCTCAAGGCTTAACCCCCCCCAATTACAAATGTCAATGCTTCTCAATAAGATGCAATAATGTGATCAAAAGAAATGGAAAAGAATGATAACCTGCGAGGTGATCATTTCCCTACAGTGGAGATATCCTGCTCTTCAACCCCAGATGCATGTCAGTTTCCCAGCCCTGTGGAGGTAGAGGAAGGGCTGAGTAAAGCTACCCAACACACTGAAGGAGAAAGTAATGAGGGTCAGAATACACCTGAATGATCTCAAAGAAATATGATCCTGAAGAATAGCCCTGATGATCGTAGGAGAGTAGTTCAGCATCAAGGTCAGCAGGATGATCTAGATGGTACGGGAGGCTCTTCTCTTCATCAGGTTCCCTCCCTCCTCTTTTTCACCCTTTCCTTCCCTAAATCCACTGGGCCGGACCTGATCAGTCACTCTATCCCCTGGACCAGTAATAATGCTAAATGAATCGGCCTAATCTCCTGTCTAGCAACCCCGTCCTGATACTAATTGTATAATTAATATAACGAACCAACATTCACCATAAACTATAAACATATAAAGGGGCAATCTGCTTTTGCAACAACCATTCTTGGTCTTTTAAATTGATGACATGTACAGATTCTTGAAGAGTATTAATTATAAATGCCTCATGAGCGTAGTTTAACTGTCATAACATATCAGAAGCCAAAATAAGAGCTCATTTAACTTCTTTGTTTGAAGAAAGGTAAATGTAAACAAGCACTGTATATCCTCAAAACATGGTTAAAACTATAATTTTGAAGTCATGGATGGTCAATCCATGCATCCATAGCTCTGTCTATACATTTGAGAGTTTCTCCAACCCCATCACATTGCTTTTTAACAAAACAACAGTAGGGAATCAACGTTGTTGTTGTTTGAATTGCAGATTGCCCCTTTACCAACAACTCTAATGCTATTGTGCTCCGTCTCAGAAAATTATATTTCTACATGCCACCTATTTAAAACAATCCAAATGATTTATCAATTACAACATTACACAAATTACTCTATGCCTTTGCCTTGTCTACATATGTTTAAATTACAATTTCAGGCACTAAGAAGTGAGGCTGCACCGCGGTATTGACAAAACAGTTTTTATTAAATGCGTATTTAACACAACGCCTAGAGATAGTTTGACACATAAACCTGTACTTTTAGTGCCTGCAACTGAAAATCTAACGTGTCTCTGGCCCTCTATGGCATGGCAGCCTTCCTTCCCTCTCTGTAGAGGTGCATCAGGGGTGAGACCATGACACTGAAGATGTTAACGATCATTAACAAGGGGAATACAGTGCAGTAGTATTTTCTGTTGACTCAAACATGGCGGATATCTGTTTGGCTTGATTTGTCGTCTGAGCGCCGTACTCAGATTATTGCATGGTGTACTTTTTCCGTAAAGTTTTTGGGAAATCTGGCACAGCGGTTACATCAAGGAGAAGTTTATCTAAAGATCCATGTATAATAGTTGTATCTGTTATTAATGTTTATTATGAGTATTTCTGTGAATTGATGTGGCTCTGCAAAATCGCTGCATGTTTTGGAACTACTAAACATAACACGCCAATGTAAAATAAGATTTTTGTATATAAATATTCACTTTATCGAACAAAACATCCTATGAGTGTCATCTGATGAAGATCATCAAAGGTTAGTGATTCATTTTATCTATATTTTTGCTGTTTTTGACAACTCTCTTTGGCTGGAAAAATGGCTGTGTTTTTCTATGACTTGGTGGTGACCTAACATAATCGTTTGTGGAGGTTTCGCTGTAAAGCCTTTTGGAAATCGGACACTGTGGCTGGATTAACGAGAATGTTATCTTTAAAATGGTGCCTAATAGTTGTATGTTTGAGAAATTTGATTTATGAGATTTCTGTTGATTGAATTTGGCGCCCTGCAATTTCATTGGCTGTTGGCGAGTGAATCCCGTTCCCAGACAGATTACGGTAAAGTGGCCAGACAGAAGCCACTCCTCAGTAAAAGGCACATGACAGCCCACCTGGAGTTAGCGAAAAGGCACCAAAAAGACTCTCAGACCATGAGAATAGAGTTTCTCTGGTCTGATAAAACAAAGATTGAACTCTTTGGCCTGAATGTGAAGTGTCACATCTGGAGGAAACATGGCACCAACCCTATCCTGAAGCATGGTGGTGGCAGCATCATGCTGTGGGGATGATTTTCAGTGGCAGGGAAAGGTAGACTAGTCAGGATCGAGGGAAAGTTGAACGAAGCAAAGTACAGAGGGATCCTTGAAGAAAACTTGCTCTGGAGTAGGTTTTCATTACATTGGGGTGAAGGTTCACCTTCCAACAGGACAACGACCCTAATCACACAGCCATGACAACGCAGGAGTGACTTCGGAACAAGTCTCTGAATGTCCTTGAGTTGCCCAGCCAGAGCCCAGACTTGAACCCGATCAAACATCTCTGGAGAGACCTGAAAATAGCTGTTCAGAGACACTCCCCATCCAACCTGACAGAGCTTGAGAGGATCCCAATGAGAAAGCTGCGGCTATGGAACCCTGACCTGTTCACCGGATGTGCTACCTTGTCCCAGACCTGCTGTTTTCAACTCTCTAGAGACAGCAGGTGCGGTAGAGATACTCTGAATGATCGGCTTTGAAAAGCCAACTGATATTTACTTCTGAGGTGCTGACCTGTTGCACCGTCTACAACCACTGTGATTATTTTTATCTGACCCTGCTGACCCAGCCTGGTGCAGGTCTACAATTTTGTTTCTGGTGTCCTTTGACAGCTCTTTGGTCTTGGCCATAGTGGAGTTTGGAGTGTGACTGTTTGAGTTGTGGACAGGTGTCTTTTTTAATGATAACAAGTTCAAACAGGTGCCATTAATACAGGTAACAAGTGGAGGACAGAGGAGCCTCTTAAAGAAGAAGTTACAGGTCTGTGAGAGCCAGAAATCTTGCTTGTTTGTAGGTGACCAAATACTTATTTTCCACCATAATTTGCAAAAATCCTACAATGTGATTTTCTGGATTTTTTTTCTTCTCATTTTGTCTGTCATGGTTGAAGTGTACCTATGGTGAAAATTAAAGGCCGCTCTCATCTTTTTAAGTGGGAGAACTTGCACGATTGGTGGCTGACTAAATACTTTTTTGCCCAATGTATGTGATGACATGTTGTAATCACAAGTGACAGACATCCACACACTTTTAAAAATACAGCGAAACATTTCAAAATTGAACACCACTCAGAAGTAGAGAATCAACTTCTATACCAACCTGGACTCACGGGTGCATGTAACATAGTAGAATTTCACAATGTATCTCCCTTATTTCATTTAGATTAACAGATATAAAAGGACCAATATAATGGACATATTTAGTTTAATAACCACTTACTAAAAAGGTCAAAACCTCTAAATAACATGAACAATATGATTAACATATTTGGAGCAGAATGATAACGCAAGAATTGCAGGACAACCATTCCCCTATGCTCTTAAAAAAATGGTTCTGTGGCTGTCCCCTTAGGATAATCCTTTTTTGTTACAGGTATCCTGAATGATTACCCTGATGATCGTATGAGAGTAGTTCAGCATCAAGGTTAACAGGATGATCTGGACAGTATATGAGGCTCTTCTCTTCATAATGTTCCCTCCTTCCTCTTTTTCACTCTTTCTCTCCTTCCCTCCATCCCCTTGACTGGACCTGCTCAGAACCCTCAGTATGAAGACTGGTGTCCATGTCAATGAACAGGATCCCAGCAACGATACCGGCATTGAAACAGATGGCTCCTTGGGTAGAACTCTAAAACAAGTAGGCAGAGTGTCAGCAACCATATCACCATCACACAAAGACCACAGGGTGGACCACAGCCAGGAAGCTCTCCACACAGATGCAGCACTGGAACAGGGACCATCTGACCGTGACCAAGCCAATATATCTACCCCCTGGCAGAATGAAGGGTAAAGCTTTTGATTAAGAGGATGTTGGTGACCAATAAAAGTGAGTGGAGGCAGTAGAGAAGCTCCATGACAGACTGGTTGATGGTGACGATCTCCTGGTTCACCAGGATAGAAGGGCCTCCTCCACCAGCCACAGGTACCAGGTGTTGGTGACCAGGCCCAGGAGGAAGTTGAACACCTCAGTTTCCAGGTAGACTGGCAGACAGGTGGGACACACTCAGTACCAGGAGTCATAATAGTCAAATGCCCCGGTGTGGTTAAACCTGACAGGATCGGGGAAAGAGGAGTTTGGTTTCCTCATTGCAGCATTTCCTCTGTTACTTTAATCTCAGGAGAATAGGAAGAGCTGCGATAACACAGTGTAAAATGCAAGTCTTGTCATCACAGGAAGTGATGATTAAATACTCAGAGATAGACAATGTTATTCTTACAAATTGATTCAAGATACTGTGGTTTTTAAAGACAAGAGTTTACACTGTACCTTCTGTGGTTTGTTCTTATCGGGGAAGAATGAGCATCTCTACTCCAAGTGTTATGATTTATCTCCTACAATATGCTGTGAAGAGTGCTCAGAAAATAATGATACTCATCTAGACTAGCCTATATTGACTGCCATTAAAATAGTCAACGTCTATCCAGCGTTTATGAAGCCTGATGGCTATCTAGGAATGTGCATTGTCAGGGCTAGAAATCAAATCAAATGTTATTGGTCACATACACATGGTTAGCAGATGTTAAATGCAAGTGTAGTGAAAAGCTTGTGCTTCTAGTTCTGACCATGCAGTAATATCTAACAAGTAATCTAACAATTTCACAACTACTTTATACACACAAGTGTAAAGGAATGAATAATAATATGTACATATAAATGTATGGATGAGAATGTTGTGTAATGCTGACACCAACAGCCAAATAGCATGCACAGTCACTCAATACATTTAAATATACTCTTATTGACAATCAAAGTTTCCGAATTCACATTCACAAAGACAATTCATTGCTTAATGCTAATGCTAAACGCTAATGCTATAAGGTGAAACATAGAATTTAGAGCTTTGGTCCAGCAACCAAAATGGTAGCTGGTTTGAATACCTGAGCCGACAAGGTGAGAAGTCTGTTAATTTGACCTTGAATAAGGCACTTAACCCTAATTTGCACCAGGGGCACCATACTACTGTAGCTGACCCTGTAAAACAAAAGAATTTACTGCATCTCTTCTTTGTATGTGACAGTACAATCATATTGTTTCTTTGAATAAATAGACTCAATCCCCTATCCAGCCCCACTGTCCAAATACTAATTGCATCATATAAATGCTGTGCAAGTGATGCAGCTTTAGTGAAAGGGGCAATATGCAATTGATACCTACATTCTTGGACATTTAAATGCATTTATTTTAATGTTTATTTAATCAGGGATTCAAACTGGGACCAGATGAGCCCTGAATACAGAAATTACAGAGAATTTACACATCAAACTATAGATTCACATTTCAAGCAGAAAGAAAGATATGGGTGTAAAGATAAACACGTTCATCAACAATAAGGTCCTCAATCAGCTTTCTGTATTCCCATAGAGGCACCAAAACATTAGAATTAAGACTATTTTGAAGATTGTTTCATAAGGTGCAAGCAAACTTAAAGATGATTTACCTAACTCAATAAATACCAAAGGAATTTCCAGATTTAGCCATCCCAGGTTATATCTGTTATTACTTAGAAAATCCTCATGAGTTTAGTTCACCTGTCGTACCATATCAGAAACCAAAATAATAGATTGATTAACCTTGTTTGTAAACAACATACATGTAAACAAACAACTGTGAAGCCTCTAAACATGGGTAAAACCTGACACCATGGTTGGTCAGTCATTGCACCAATAACTCTGTCTATGAATTTGAGACTTTCTCCAGTCCGATCCTAAAAAAATAGTGGTGGGGAAGCTGCTTTGTTATTGTTTGAATTGCAGATTGCCCCTTTAACAACAACTCTAACGCTGATATGATTCATCTCACAAAACGTTACTGCTTACATGCCAAGAAATTAAAACAATCAAACCTTTTATCAAATAAAAATGTTAATTATTCTAAGCCTTTGCTGTGTCGTCGTCGTATGTTTGAACTAAAGTTGCAAGCACTAAGAAGTTAGGCTGTGCAGCGGAATTGGCAGAACAATTTCAATTCAATGCGCATTTTGCTAAAAGAACTATTGCCCTCAACTGTAAGTCTAACGCGTCTCTGGCCCTTTCAGCATGGCAGCCTTCCCTCCCTGTTGAGGTGAATCAAGGGTGAGACCATGACACTGAAGATGTTAACAATCAGCAACATGGGATAGACATTGCAGTAGTAGTCAAGGCTGGATGATCGTGTGGCCCAACCAACAACCACAGGGATGGAGCTCGCCAAGATAATCACCAGGTTGGTTAAGATGATCCCAAAAGCTCTCTTCTTATGTGCGTCTGTTGTCCCCAGTTTCTTCTCTCCCTCTCTGCCCCCCTCTACCTCTCCTGGACCAGGCTGCTTCAACACACGCAGGATTGAGAAGCAGCAGAGAGAAATGACAGCCACCCCAAGGCAATAGACAGTAATGAGCACATAACCTAAGATTTTATCATAAACCATTGAATCGATAGGAGAACATGCAAAAGTGAGCGACAGCAGCCAGACCACGGTTGAACACGCCACTCTGTACCTCCGGAGTCTGTACTTGAGGAAAGACACAGGTTGAGCCACCGCCAGGTATCTCTCCACACAGATGCAGCTCTGGATCAGGGGCCTGCAGATCCAGGAGATGTAATACAGGAAATACACAGTCTGACGTAACATTATAGCCTTCGGGATGAATCGGTAGCTGATCATCTCAAGGAGACCATCGACACAGAACACCAGCTCCACTGTGAAGAGGTTTATAGAGAAGACCTGGGTGGGTTTGAGACCTCCAGAGATGCTTCCACTCAGAGAGAGCCAAAGGCACCAGACAAGAGCTGGCATCCCCACAAGGACACACAGGGCCTGGGCAGCATGGTAAAGCTTTGGCACAACATAGAACTGGTCCAAACAAACATCCCAGGTGTCAAGGTAAGTGTGGTTTCCTGATGAGTCATTCATCCTTGTGGAACAATCTCCGAGCCCACTGAGATATGAGAGAAGATTACACGATTCATGACGTTATGTTTTAATATATTGTTGGCAGTGTGCTTGTACAATGTACTGATGCAATTATTAATGAACAATACTTTGATATGCATATGTCTACTTTAGTCTGTAAAAACGTTGTGCGTTGTCTCAAAAAGTGTGAATGAAAACATGAAAAGGAGCTTTAAGACAATTAGCCTGATATACTCAGTTAAAATGTAAAATAACCTACCTTAATAGTTTTGGTAACTCAGACCTTGATTCACAATATTGGTGGTTCTCTCTCTTGCTGAAGGCTGTCTAACCTGATGGAATAACGCCTGCATGTGTGACTGATTTTAGCCAACGCTCTCTGTCTTCTGTTCTTCCTAACAAGTCACGTGTTGTTTTATTTACATACACACCTGTGGGCAGTGATGAACTGAGCACCACTGTAGTTTATTTGACTGTATATCCTATTAAAACACAGATGTACAAAATGCATATGCTGCATGAACGCACATGCACACAAGAAGACACACACAACCACACGCACGCGCACTCAGACGCACACGCACACACAGAAAGACAAATATACAATTTCAACCTGCTCAGGTATTTGCATTTCAGCCTGAGCAGAAATGAAAGCATAATCACTCATATCACTCAGCACCTGTCTGTCCCAGCCACAGGTTAACCCAGCCACCTGCAAGGGCTGACTCTTTCACCTTCCATAATCAAAACATATGGTCTGTTTGTATTCCGGATCCTTCTTTAATTGCAGTGAATACAGTATATGTAAGGGTTCCTCAATAAAATAAGATAAATATTACTATAAACTCAGAAAAAAAAGAAACGTCCCTTTTTCAGGACCCTGTCTTTCAACGATCGTTCTGAAAAATCAAAATAACTTTACAGATCTTCATTGTAAAGGGTTTAAACACTGTTTCCAATGCATGTTCAATGAACCATAGACAATTACTGAACATGCACCTGTGGAACAGTCATTAAGACACTAACTAACAGCTTACAGATGGTAGGCAATTAAGGTCACCGTTATAAAAACTTAGGACACTAAAGAGGCCTTTCTACTGACTCTGAAAAACACCAAAAGAAAGATGCCCAGTGTCCCTGTCCATCTGTGTGAACGTGCCCAAGGCATGCTGCAAAGAGGCATGAGGACCGCAGCTGTGGCCAGGGCAATAAATTGCAATGTCTGTACTGTGAGACAGTGGAGCGT